>NC_048595.1:169624771-169884771 GCF_003668045.3 Cricetulus griseus
CTAAAGACAGACAAACAGTGGAGTGAACAGTATAAGGAGTTCAAAAAATAGATACAAATGTGTATGAAACATAGATACCTGATTGTCAATAAAAATTGAAGTTTATGGTGATATATTGTTTATGAGTTATTAAAGCTTGCCTGAGGGTTCAGAAAGCAAAGTCAGCCAAGAGATATAGAAGCCAGGCACACACCTTTAATCCCAGCAGCCAGAAACTAGGAGGTGGTGGTACACACCTTTAATCTTTGGACTCAGGATTAAGAGATAGCATCTTTGTGAGCCCAAGACCATCCAGATCTACACAAGAGTGAATTAGCCTAAAAGAGAATTATAGCTCACACCTTAAATCCCAACATTAGGGAAGTATGTAAGATAGAAGCAAGGTCTCAGACAGGCATTCATTCTCCAGCCACACTGAGGAGAGGCAGAAGTTTTAGGCTTGGTGAAGAGCTTGTGCATAGATCAGACCTTTCAGCCTGAGCTTGAGGTGAGAGCTAGTGGCTGGCTGCTTTGCTTTTCTGGTATTCAGCTCGGAAGTGTGAACCCAAATATCAGTCTCTGGGTCATTTATTTATTCGTGTTACAAAAGCTAACAACTCTGTGTCATGTTTTTAACATAGGGTATCGCAGTAAATTGATTTCCAGAAGAAAAAAAGGAACTAAAAATCTTTCATTATACTTAACACAGATATATAAAAAGCAGTTTCAAGGAGATCATTGCCATGGATATAAGGTGTAGTGCTATGAAACATACATAAAAGTGTAAAAAGGAATATAAGTAGAAAGGAATTGTGTGACCTTGGATTAGGCAAGGAAATACTCAATACCAAAAGTACTATGAAAGTGATAGACTTCAATCACACCAAAACCTCTGCCGTTGTAATCATTGCCAATGATATGAAAAGACAGATGGGGAAAAACACTTATGAACCGCATTCCACTCAAAACCTAATAGCTAAAGCACCTAAGAACTCCCCAAAACTCAAGAAAAACAACCAATTTTTAAATAGAAAAAACAAACAGTTCTGCTGACTGCACCAGAGAAACAGAACAAAGTCAGTACATAAGCAAATGGAAATCATTTGTCATTAAGAAATGCAAGATAATGTCAGAAATACAACTACATCTAGTCTAGTTGTTTAAAATTTTAAGATTGACCATCCTGTGTTGGTGAGAATATGGAGTGACAAACTCTGGTGGGTATATAAAATTGAAAATTAATTCTGGAAAATAGTTGAGCCACTCTTTGAAAAATTAGATATATACCATATGATTCAATATTTACATATCTAGGCATTAATGCTAGTCCATACAAAGACTTGGATGTAACTGATTATGGTGGAATTTTTGTAACAAATAAAAACCTGCAAACAATCCTGTATCTATCTGTAGCTAAATGAATAAGAAAACTGTATGGCATCCTTATAAAGCAGTTCTCAACCTTCCTAATGCTGCAACCCATTAATACAGATCCTTATGTTATAGGATCTCCCAGTTATAAAATTATTTTCATTGCTACTTTATTAACAGTAATTTTGCTACTGTTATAAATCAGATATAATGTAAATATCTGATATGCAGGATATGATATGTAACCCCTGTGAGTCATTGGATGCCCCCCAAGAACAGTATCTATAATGAAATAACAAGAAATGTACCTAAGCCATCTGAGCAAATAGGTGTTGAGTTATAAGGCCTAATGAAAGCAGACAGACAAAAGGAATGCTCACTTTGGACTCCCCCTACTTGAACTGCTCGTAAATCTAAAGTAATCTGTAGTGATAACAGAAAGCAAAGCAGCAGTTGCCTGGGAAGAAAAAAAATGAGAAAAGACAAAAGGACACAAGGAAACCTGGGAGAATTACAGGTTTCATGTTCATTATCATGATTATGGTGATCATTCTGGCATATATAAATATGTCAAAACATCAAATTGAACACTCTCAGTATGTGCAACCTATTGTGTGTCAATTATAGCTCATTAAGACTGCAAAAACAAAACAATACACGGTATATGATCAAGTTGGAAGATGACATTTCAGGGATAACACAGTAAAGGAATTCTAACGTGACACACAGCACAGCTAATAGCTTCCCAGAAGTTGTATAGTTGAAAAGAAGTCTCAGTGCAGGTCAGCTCATCAATAACTGTTCATGCATCCACTATATTCAAGACTCTATACTAGGCATAACTCTAAACAATGTGAAGATTGATAAAATAGACAAAGACATGATGCTACCCTTTAAGGTAATTTAGAGTAAGAGACAGTAGAGGTTTTGTACAAAATGTTCTGGGAGAACAGAAAGAGTAGGCTAAACCTACCAAGACATTCAAGGAGGGACTTCACACAGAGCCTCCTCTGAGAATGGGCTAAGCCAGGAAGAATGAAGAGTTGGTGTTCTAAGGAAAAGGAAGCTCATGCACAAAGATGAGATAGTGTCACAGAAGCCCATAGTCAGAGAGGTCAAATCCATCAGCAGTAGCTGAAAAGACAGTGTGATGGATGGTGGCACTCAAGCATTCATGTCTTCAGTTTGACATTTAACAAATACTCACTAAGTGGTTTATAAGGCATTGGCTGTGTCAGACTAAATAAGAGTCAAGGTTTCTAATATCAAAAGTGTCTGGTGCAGAGAAATCCTTCTAGAGAATTCTCTTGATAGTCTTATAGTGGCCAATGAAGACCCTATCCAGAAGAGCCTAGACTATGTCCCCTGCCCCAAGGTGGCAAGGCTTTATTCTGGAGACAAAAGAAAGCCATGAAGAAATTTAGGGTACCACAGGAAGGCTCACCTAAAGGACTTGGTGTATGTGTAAGAGACAAAGGCTAGAGACGAGGAACATCAGCTCACCATTACACAAAACAGTACTGGAAACAGGAGACTGGCATATCCAGTGTCAGAGCCCATGGTGAGTTCACCGAGAGGCATGTCGGTTTTGAAGCAGCCAAGAGTCTAGTTGGTACAACACAGTGTGCAGTTATACTAAACATTGAGTCCCCAGAAGGGTAAATTCTGGACAAGGACTATGCTCTATGAATCAGAATGATTAGCTTGAAAACCAAAGAGACAAAATCTCCCCTGTATTTGTTGGTCATGGACACTGCATGTGTTTTGCATGATAGATCCTTTGTCCTACTTATTACCCATCGACACACTCTCTATAAGATACTCCCCAAAAAGGTACCAATGTGACAGCATGAACTCAAAATACCAAATCAAAGAATACTGGACTCATAAGTATTTTAGAACTAGCTCTCCTTAACTTACATTAGTGCTTCAAAATTGTTAAACATCTAAAATATAATGTAATAAAATAAAACAAAAGTGTAAAAATATGACATCCAAAATAATCTTTAATTCGGGAGCTAAAGTTATAAAAAAAATCTTACTGTAAATTTAATGGGGTCCCTAAACAAGCCTACGAAGCAAAAGCAATGAACATTGGAAAATAATAATGCATTATCTTTGGGTAGATGTCTCTGAGGAGGAAGATTAGTATCTTTCACTGGAAATTATAACTCTCAATTTTAGACTAGTGATGGTATCACTTGTCTCAAAGTATTTTAAAGCACCTCCCATGAACCTGAAGCCTGAGCTACTCGTGGAGACCAAATATCAATTCAGCTGAAGAGTGTGAGAGATGGAGGGCTGATGCAGAACTGTAGTCCTTGATACATCATAAGCCAGGCCAAATATCCTGGCTGCTAAAGAGGACAAAGAAGCAGCTGACCAACCTTCCCCTTGATTCTTTGCACTTCCTCCCTTGTGAAAATGGGTATTTACAAGCTACGCTGAACTAAGAGGAACCCTGACTTTTCTCTGCCCAATTGAGCTGAAAACTGTAGTTTCTGTTGATGGAAGTTAGAACTCAAACAATGAATGTAACTGTCATATATTTAATTTGGCATGATAGGATGCAAGAGAATTCTTTTGCTCATGTAAAGCATGTAGAAACATAAAAAAAACAAGAAAAGACAATTACTTGATATAGATAGACAGACAGACAGACAGACAGACAGACAGACAGACAGACAGACAAATAGACAGATACCTGTCAAATGGGATGGTGATAGCCATGGAGCCTTCCTCCTTATCCCCTCCTCTTCACCTGTCACAATATACCTCTGTATACCTACCTATCTCAGAAATATGAAAACATAGTATCATTACATAACCCATCTGATTTCTGACCTCTGGGTGAATTATGTGACTGTCAAGACCAAGAGCAACTCAAATATAATGCAATATTGTCATGGAATTCAATATGTTCACATTTCAGTGGGTACTAAACAAACAGAGCCAAAAAGAAGAAAGAGCAAGTGTCTGCAGCAGGTAAAGGGTTTGATGACATGTTCAAAGTGATTCTCACCTCAAACAGCGAAATTTGAGGACCGTTTAGGAAACCTACATATATTCATCTAGAAAATGGTGTTAGGTCAGGACATATTAGCATCCTTAAGTTGTGGTGAGGCCAAAATCTTTGGGGTGTGTTCAACTCATATCAGAAGCTTGTAGCGGATACTAGAAAAGAACTTTGGGAGGTTAATTAAGATAAAAGTTTGTCCCTGCAGGTACCTGACTTGGTACAGTATCAATTAGATTTCTTCTCACACAGCCAATTAAAATTACCTGGATGCTATGTTTATCCACTGTGAGACTTTTTGTCTGACAAGAACTCTTTAAATACTCTGTGGGATGAGCAATATACAACAGGTACCTACACATGTCAACGATGACTAGTGTTTGAAAGACTCTGGGCCAGTAGCCATTTTTTCCCCTGCTACAAATGAAAGTCCCTTCAGCTTATACTGAAGCAATAGTATATACTAAGAGTTTCACCTTTGTTTTCACTCTCATGAGCAACATGCCTATCAGCCATAATACTATTTTCTACTGTCTCATGTTGAATGTTTTACAAACATAATGTGTGAGGTTTAGATGAGCTGAGGCATGCTCACTCCTTGCATTTGTCAGAAGTCTTTAATAAAATATCCACAATTCATTTCTGAGCTCAGAATTTCATAAGGGGGAACACTTTTATGTGCTAAAATGCTGATTTGGAATTGTCTTTGAGGAGCTGGGGGACCGTTATGGCAATCAAATCCAGGAATTATATGCAGCCATTCTGTTCAGTGTATATTGCCTCTAAATGAAGTAATCTCAGGAAAGAGTTTGTGTAGCTTTCACTTTATGCTTAGGTTCAATCATCATGTTAGAAAAGGGGTCTGAAATTTTCACTAATAAGAGCATGAACATGTTTTGTCACATTGCAGAGGGTCCAAAGCACCAAGTTCTCGGATTAATGTGATATTTTTATTCGGAATGGCAAGAGGAAAGGGCACCTCCCCTGTGAGCTTGTTAAATCACTGGAGCTCAAGACCTGAGTCCTTACAAGTGAAGATATTACAGGAGTGTAGCATCTTCTACAGTCAGACATTAAAGGCAAGGGCCGTTTATTGTTCCTCACTTATGGTTCTCAGCTACATCCCAGGCAATTTAGGATGTAAATGAAAGACTAAATAACTAAATGCCAAATTACAATTTCCCTGCTTCGATCTTGATGCGCCAATGCTGGATGGTGCTCTTTAATATTCCACAACGCCTCTGACAACTACTCCAAGTGTTGGATATGCAATTTCAATCTCTTTTTCTCTGAGTCTTTGTACCTTTTAGTCTAACAACAAAGAGGAACAAAGATCCTAATTATACCCATAATCATTATTATCTGAAGAAGTTCCCAGTAATTAAATTTTAAAGAAAATTTATTTAATGAGCTTTCTACAGTCACATCCAAGCAATACACATTCAAGTAGATAGTGATTAGTATGAAATAGCACTAATTTGAATGACTTGATAAAAGCTCCTACTTCACTACTATGTTTTTAATAATTGTGTAATTACATAGAGAATTATTCCTGTAAATATCGCTTGTTTTATATAGAATTGAAGACATGAAGATGTGTTCTATCTGGAACAAATTTCCAATATTTTGAAGTTGTACCTTCTTGTGTCAGCTAAAAAGTTAATATGTATGTCTTAATTACACAAACACACACACTCTCTTGCATTGGAACATACACCTTTCATTTGCATGAGTTGAGAATAAGTGCTTAGCTTAGTCGAAGCAGAGGTGGAGAGAAAATGAATCTTCACTGAAGGAGAGCATGGTCATTACCAGTGAATGAAAATGAAAAGCGTATTTCGGCGAACATCTCCTAATTATCCCATAAGAGAGGCGCGATAATTGGCATAGACTATATGGATGTTGTCACGTCTATATCATTTCCAGTGATTCATGGAGCTTTAGAAATGGCATCATGTAATATTGTGCATTTGTTCTTTTAATTTCAGGGCAAAATAAAATGCTGATCTTAAATACAACTATAGAAAGATGGAATACAGCTCAACACAGACTTCATTTATGTGAATATTTTGTGTTTCAAATCTTGT
Organism: Cricetulus griseus; assembly: GCF_003668045.3. Classification (NCBI taxonomy): domain Eukaryota; kingdom Metazoa; phylum Chordata; class Mammalia; order Rodentia; family Cricetidae; genus Cricetulus; species Cricetulus griseus. The sequence continues at coordinate 169,631,225 of NC_048595.1, forward strand.
GACTAAGATACCAATGGATATATCATGTATACACAAATGAGACAAGACACAGTGAAACAAAGGATCCATGTGGTGGTCAGGGACTCTGAAGACCTATGTTCAACAACTAGGAATATGCCACAACCTTAAACAAACTTGATACCCCATAGGCCTCAGTCACTTCATTTATAAAATGAGAAGTTTACAGAGGAGGTTTGTAAGGACATCCTCAACTACAATTTTACTTAGTGCCAGTAGCTCTGTAAGATATTCATCTCAGTTTTACAAATAGAAGCACTTGTTCAATATGTCCCCCTTTCCTTAAAGTGGGAAGGAAAAGAGCATGTCTTACTCTCAAAATGAGATGCTTGGAATCAAATTGTATAATACAATGGTAGCTACAAAAAACACTCAACATGGCATTCAATACACCAACAATACAACTGGGCAGTGCTAAGAGACAGACAGCCATGGAAAGACAGATAAGAAAGAAACTGCAGATTTAATGTCATGAAATTAAATGTAAGTGGCCCTGCTCCTCTAATCACTCTTAAACATTCTTCATCCTCCTTGCTCGGTTTTTGCATTGGAGAAAGTGAGTGGTTTAGAAAGGATAAAAAAATAGTTGAGACATGTCTGTCTTCACTGGCACTTGATCAGGAGGAAGTAATTGACCATGGTTGTGTTCTTTAACCTATAGAAACAGTAGTTCCTTCAGTAATAGGAGGTGGGTAGACAGAGCTGGGTGACAGACAGCAATGCTGCAGCACAGCAGCCAGAAAGCTCCTGTGATTCAATCCCTCTGAATAGCCAAAGGAAAATGTGGTTCTCCTTGAACTAGCATTGCAGACTAGGCATTGTTTGAATTCCTCTTTTGGTCACCACAATCATTTAGAACCTTTTTGTTTTCAACATAGCACAATAATGGATATATATGTTCTGTGGGGAAGTCCATGGTGTTCCTAAACTTTGATGCAGGTTTGGGAGAGAGAATGTGTCACCATTTGCCTGGAGAAATAAATCTGAGGGTTAGAATCCTCACTGAGGTTGGGCTCTTTGGAGAGTTCATGAGAATTTCAGTGATCCAAGGCTGAGCCAGCCAATGAGGTAATGCCTGTGGTGAAATTGCAGAAAGTGTACCTCCAAATTCGTGGCTAGTATTTTGCCTAACTCTAAAATGAATTAAGGAATTCACTGTAGGCATGGCCATCTTGTTAGCTCACTGTAGCTCTGATCAGACTGCAAGCTTTTAACCCAGCTGAGCAACTTAAACAGGACTCTGAAGCCCTGCACTATCCAGGCAGTGTCTTTAAAGAAGCAAACAGTCAAGAGATAAGGAGGCCATTAAATTATCCATCCTTAATTAAAGAACATCAAAGAAAGGGCATTTAAATGAGCTATCCAGCTCAGTGAGATTGTGTGTGTGTGTGTGTGTGTGTGTGTGTGTGTGTGTGTGTGTGTGTGTGTGTGTGTGTGTGAAGTGTGAAGTTTTCTTCAGGTGGCATAAAAAAGAAAATCCCAAACAGTGACAAATACAAAGGGGGGAAAAGCCTCAACATCATAAAGTATGGAGCGTTTCTCAGAGTACCTGCTGCCTCAAGTTAATTCCCGGAAGTTCACTGCATCATTTCACATGACTGTCTTGAGTTCGTGAACTCACCTTCATTTTTGAAGTGATTTTAAAAAAAAAGAAAAAACTTAAGAAGCAAAAAATTAACATTTCTCAAAAAGGGTAATTCATTTGCAGATGAAATTGGGATAGAGCTTTTTCTTCAACCATTATTTGAGCAAGCAGGATTCGGTTCGAATCACCTTCGGCTTTTCCCGAAGAGACAACAAACCGTTTCAAAAGGAAGCCGGATCCCAAAGATAAGTTTGACAGCCGATTCGTTGTGAATCTAAGGAGGCACCCCTTTCCTGTCTGATTTTATTTTCTATGCCCATGATGTGTGAGAAAAATGCTTGTGCAGAAAAAAATAAAAGCTGAAGAAAATGGATTTTGATTAGTAAGGAAATGGTACTGATTGTGTTTCCAATGCGTCTCATTCTTTGGCTTTCCTTTCAAATGCCTTTTCTTTCAAGTCTTGCACTCCCGGAGCAGCTAATGTAGCTTAATTTGTTGGTTCTGCTTTCACATCGGGCAGGCGAGCATTCACCACCTCTACCTGCACTCCCTCCCCCCACTTTAATGTTCCACCAGCTTTTGATGCCTGCGGATATTTAGACGGGCTTTATGTGAAGAATGAGGGGGTTGAAAAGACACCTTCCAGCTCCTCAGAGTACTTAAAAGCACATCCAGTCTCACTCAGTTAAATTGCATGCTCACTGAGCAACCTACTATGTGCTGGGCAGTGGGCTAGTCAGCAACAGCGGGAGCCCCCAGGGTCTCAGTTTATGGGCTGACTTTTTCTAGTGCCACTTTCTGCCGAGTGTAGACTGTCATTTCTTTAGCTACCTTGTTTTTCTTAAGGCCATCACAGACTATGCAGTTTGAATAAACAGTATCTTAGACCAGATGGCAATAAACTGTTTGACTATGGATTGCATGCTGGACTATGACTGTGGAGTGTGTCCAATGACCAGAACAGTACACTATCACGATCCCCATTCTAAATCCGGCAGTTCAGTCAGCTGGCATTTAATTAGTTAATAAACAGACCGTTTCGTTGAGCGCACGCATTAGCATCTAACATCGGCTGGCAGACGAGCCTTCTTGATTGATTAAAATATACATTTAAATATATTCCCTTAATTTATATCAGTTGCAAAGTGAGGCAGTTATCTTTATAACTGAGAGCATTAGCGTAAATTATTTAGTATCTTCATTCTAATTTGCACCATATTATAATATCTATCTTGATCTCAGAACTAAATAAATCATCGGTCCCAAATTATAAGCATGTCGTAAGTCCTGAGATGTTTATAAAGCTTTTCCCATCTTTGCTTCATAATTTTTCCAAAAGAAATATTAATAGGCTCCTTGAGTAGAGGTAATACACTTTTTATAATTCTGTGTCCGTTTTCCTAAGAATGAGAAGCTTGGGTTCTGGTCCATAAACATTTTAATATTTTCTCATGAACTGAAAATGAATAATAGTCTTAGCTGTCTCAAGATGTAAGGAGGTTTTAGGTTACTGTCACTGGCTGCTTTTTGTTTGCTTTTAGTCACTACGGAAAATTTTCCATCACATATCACTTACCAGAGCAGATTATATTTCCGGCTTTGTACAGGGCCCCTGGATCTGAAGGCATAAAGGAAACAAGATTTGCCAGTAGTCATGTTACAAAGATGCAAGCTATCCAAAAGAGCCAAGCTAAAAATAACTGAAATAGTTATTCATACAAGCAGATGTAAAGAAAATATTTTTCAAACTAATTTTGCTGATAATAACATGTATGTTAACTATTCAAAAGTAGGAAGAAAAAAACTCAGTTTCTTCAGCTGGCCTGAACAAGTGGGGAGCACATGGACCCAGACTGCTGTCTGGGAGACCATCACGGGCCTGATCCAGATCCCTGAAAGTGGATGTCAACGAGGAGGCCTCGGCACTCTATGGGGCCTCTGAGATCCCATCCCACATGAAGGGATGCACTCTGGGCCTGGATACATGGGGGAGGGTCTAGGCCCTACTAGGCTCCGATGATGTTGTGGAATTAAGGGAGCCCCTGTGGAGGGCCCTACCCTCCATGGGGAGGCAGGGAAGGGGGCTGGTAGGAGGGTTGGGAGGGAGGAGAGGGAGAGGGAGAGGGAGAAGGGAGTGACATGAAGCAAGCTTGCTCATACTTTGAACAAATAAGAAAATTTTCAGTTTCTTGTAACTTCACTATTCAAAATTACCATGGTTTATTTTTTGTTTCAGTGGGTGGCAGGCAGTCATATCAGCGAAGGCATTCCAGAATTGGTGGTGGAGGAGACATGTGGCCTGGCCGAGAAGGTTCACACTTGAGGCTGACCAAGAGGTTGCAGAAATAGGTTAGAACTAGAAGCAAATATAAACCTTCAAAGGTGTACCACTTGTACTTCTGCCAGCCAGTCCCCATATCTCCAATTTCTGAAACTTCTCCAAACAATGCCAGGAGCTGAGGGCTCAGGGTTCAAATATATGAGCCTACATAGGCGATTCCAAATTCAAACTGTAACATAAAGTTTTGTTGGGATTCAGCTGTCTTCATTTTGCTTGCACATGACTACTTTTGATGGTAGGAATGAACAGTGACAGCAGAAACTGTGGTGCTTAAAATTTAAAATATCATATGACCCTTTACAGAGAAGTTTTACAGATAATCATCCTTGATATTGTAAAAATGCTGCAAGTGAGATTTATTTTCACATGGTCAACCTAAAATATATTGGAATAAAATTGAAAAAGTGAAGACAGTAAAAGTTGGGGGAAGCCTCGACTATCACTGCATCTAAATTTTGAGAAACGGTTCATATAACAAGCAAAGAATTACACAGCCAATAGGATTACAGCTGAAGGAAATTGGCTCACAAGTGACAATTTATTATAAACATATACAATCGTCCAAAGCAAAGTGTCTGTAAATTGTTCCCAGTCTCATGGGAATCTGCCCCAGAAATCTGAAAGTAGCTTTTGGCAGTGACGGAGGTCTTTATCCAGGTTCTGACAATGGTGGTATAATATGGCTGATTTCTCAGATGAAACTGGAGTACGAAGTTTTTTCAGGAAAATTTATATTCAATTACCTTTCAGCGATTTCTTTATGTTGCCTTGTAAACATTAATAGCAGCACCAATCACTGCTACTCACGCACTCAAAATGACTGGCCAGATCTGAGAATATTTTATGAGGTGTATGTAATTGGAGAAGGTATATCTTATAAAAGTTAGTCCCTAGAAAGTACTTAATGAAATGAAATATTTGGGGATGTGGAGAAAGGGGAACACTCCTCCACTGCTGGTGGGAGTGCAAACTCATTAGCCACTTTGGAAACCAGTATGGGGGTTCTTCAGGAAAATGGGAATCAGTCTAGCATAAGATCCAAGAAATTCCATTCATAGGCATATACCCAAAAGATGCACGTTCATACAACAAGGACATCTGTTCAAGCATGTTCATAGCAACATCATTTGAAATAGCCAGAACCTGGAAGCAACCTAGATGCCCCTCAACTGAAGAATGGATGGAGATAATGTGGTACATTTACACAATGGAATGCTACTCAGCAGGAAAAAAAAAACAATGGAATCTTGAAATTTGCATGCAAATGGATGGAACTAGAAGAAACCATCCTGAGTGAGGTAACCCAGTCACAAAAGACAAACATGAGTCTTCATCCAGTAGCTGATGGAAGCAGAAGCAGACACCCACAGATAAATACTGAGCTGAACTCTGGAATCCAGGTGCAGAGAGGGAGGAGTGATGAGCAAAGGGGCCAAGACCAGGCTGGAGAAACCCACAGAAATAGCTGACCTGAACAAGGGGGAGCTCATGGACCCCAGACTGATAGCTGGGAAACCAGCATAGGACTGATCCAGACCCCCTGAATGAGAATGTCAGTTTGGAGGCCTGGTTAATCTATGGGGCCTCTGGCAGTGGATCAATATTTATCCCTAGTACACTAATGGACTTTGGGAGCCCACTCCACTTAGAGGGATGCTCTCTCAGCCTAGACATATGGGGAAGGGTCTAGGCCCTGCTCCAAATGATATGACAGACTTTAAAGACCCCCCCATTCAAGTCCTCACCCTCACTGGGGAGCAGAAAGGGGATGGGATAGGGGGTTGTCGGTGGGAGGCAGGAGAGGAAGGGAGGAGGAGAGAAAGAGGGAACTGGAATTGACATGTAAAACAAGCTTGTTTCTAGTTTAAATTTAAATAAAGGAAAAACATCAAAAAATTAGGAAAACTCAAAAAAAGAAAAAGAAAAATGTAATTTGGGACTTGTCAGAGTTACATAAAAATTGAAATTACAAAGATCCAAATTCACAGATTTTTCTCTCTGATATTTAAATGACAGTGTGCAATAGATGACTACAAAATGTAATATTAAGAATGTAGTATAATAGTATCAAGTGTCTAATGTCAAAATATGTAACTCCAGAGACTAACATGGGCTTCAAATTTCTAATAACTTCTTTTGAACCTTATTTACTTATCATTTGATATGTCCACTGAAAGCCAATCAGAAAACATAAGCAATAATTTGAACAGGATAACGTATATATTAATACAGAGTTAAAATGACACGAAAGTGACCAGTAAGAGTCAGACTAACAACAAAAGTTACAAAAGTAACAGTCACAAGTGGAAGTCTTTACTCTGGCACTGAGATACAGGAGCCAACAAAGGTCTCTGTCCAAATAATTCTAAGAGATAGACCTCAATGATGGGGCGAGTCTGTGGTCCACTGGATTGCCCAGAAGCATCTGGGGATCCACTTAGATAGGACTTGCTAGAAGCTTGTCCTCTAGAGGAAGCCAACACAGGCAGTCACCAGGTGATAGTCCTTCTGCAAAGTACATGGCAGATGTGGGATGGGACAGAATCCTTCATCTTTCTGGCAGCACTCAGCATTCCTCTATGAAGGTGTTGGAAGGTGTTACAGTGAAATCACTGGTTCACAGCTCATGTTCAGCTGCAGAAACTTGGGATCGGGAGGATCCTTTTTCTACAGAATAGGGAGTGCAGAGTTTGGCAGGTAAAACCCCCTAGAACCCTCATTCCTTCCAATGTCCATCAAATAGTTGGCATATAACAACATAGTGTGCCAGCTTACCACTCCTATTAAAGCAGCAGTCAAGAAGGCCATACTTTGAGCTGAGAGGGTACAATGATAACTGGCTCACTTGGCTTTCATGAATGGCTCTTCAAGGTTCTATAGCTCATCATCACTGCTAAAGTGCTAATTTTATAATTGTCCATTTCTCCATATAATGTAACATATACTTCTCTTTCAGCAAATGTTTATTGAAGGATCTTCATTAAGCCTGTCTTAAAGGTCAGGAATAAAAGACAAATATGTATAATCCAGTCCAGAAAATAATATTCGGTTCATAGAACAGAAAGTGGGAAGCCAGTCAAATGCAATAAGCTGAGCACTACATCAGAGGTGTTGTGAGCACTGTTCCCCAAGAACCAGAAAGAAGCTAAATCAGTCCATATAGATGGGAGCTTAACGGTCCAAGGCTCTTCAGAGAAGGTAATATCTTACTGCACCTTTGACTGGAACCATTCCAGGAGGGTGAAATCCCCTCTCTGCATGACTCCAAAGCTTTAGACCATAAAGAGTTACTGGCTGAAAAGCCAACAGCTCCCCAAGACTGGAACTTGCAATTAATAATCAATAGACTGAAGAGACACTGATGAGAGAGAGAGAGAGGAGAGAGAGAGAGAGAGAGAGAGAGAGAGAGAGAGAGAGAGAGAGAGAGAGAGAAATCTAAGACTTGGCTCTAAGAATCATCTCTTTTTCCCTGTTTCCTCAACCAGCTTTTAAATATGCCATTTTGATTTGTCATTCTAGATATTTGAAGATGAAGAAATTAAATATTTGAATCTGAACCTGATAAAAGTATCCAGACTGAAAAGGGGAATAAATATTATTCTGAAGGCAAAGGGACTTTTCACTCTCCCTCCCTTTTGAAAATACAAACAAATGTGACTCGGTAGTACAGCCAACATAATATAGCAGATGATCGGAAAATCCGAGCCACATCCCTACTGAACTTGCTTTTCACCCAATGCAAAGAGGAAAAACTACTGACAAGTGACTAAATAAATGACTCAGTGATTGAGAATGTAGCATTTTGGTCCGTGTCTGACTTCCCTCAGCTTTGACCCACAGTAGAAGGTCATACAATCTCCTGGTGTTTGACTAATAAGAGCATGGACTTCTTTTATGAATGTCTGAGAAGTTGCTTAGGGCTCAAGAGGAGAGAGAAGTCTCTAATGACAGATGTTTATTCTCATAATAGTCATGTGCTCTGAACACAGACGAGAAAGTTCTTGAATCCAGAGCCTGGTAGGCATGTTCTAAAAAGATGCATTTCTACCTCAGGCAAGTGTTGGCTCTAACACATTTGCATGGCTATAGAGGGGTTCGATAAACTGACTAGAGATGGTTAGAGAGGTAGTTTGGCATGGAAGAGCACTTGCTGACCAGGGTTTGGATCCCGGCACCCATGTCTAGTGGTTCACAACTGCCTGTGACTCCAGCTCTGGAAAATCTGGTGCTGTCTTCCAGCTTTCAGAGATACCACATACACGCATGTTCGGACACACACACACACACACACACACACACACACACACACACACACACTCAATTAAAAATGAAAAATAAAACATTTTAAAATTAAACCAATATGTAAAAATAAATAAATAACTCAGTGTGGTGGCATATACCTTTAATTCAAGCACTTGGGGGACAGAGGCAGATGATTCTCCATGAGTTCCAGCCCAGCCAGGGCTACATAGTGAGATCCTGTCTCAAAAAAATAAAAGAATTAGTTAACTAATTAGTAAACTGCCTATAAACATCTGTGGGTTCAAGGTTAGTTTGACATTGGTGCAGAATAAGGAGCCATTTAAATGTACTGATTGAAAACTGACCTTCTGTTTATCAAAAATACCTCAACTGTCTCAATGGCCTACTTTATTTCCTTGTATTTTACCATGCCTCATCTTTCTGTATGATTTCATAAATGTTGATTGATTTGCTGTTCTAAAAATCCTTCATTGGGGTAGATGCTACTTCTCATTTAAGGTCTTACATTGTTGACCCATCACTTGCCACTGGAACCTTAGTTAAGAGTCTACTTGAAAGAAGTCTTTGATTGCTTATGTGAGCAACTCTCAGTCTAGTTAGTTAACTGTTTACCTTGATAACTTGAATGAATTGAGAAGCACAGATTACATATAAACTACAACTTTAGGTCTATCTGTGAGGCTATGTCAAGTGAGGATTGACTAAGAAGAGGAGACCCATCTTGCATATGGATGATTCAATCCAATACATTAAAAACCCAGAAGGGATAAATATGGGAGCCATGCCCCTTCTGCTTCCTGCTGATTTTTCACTGAACAGCTCCACCCTGTGTGCAAACCCCACAGTGTACTACCTCACCCAAGGCCCAAACATGGAACCAGTTAACCAGGGACTGAAAACTCAGGAACCATGAGTTCAAATTAAACTTCCCTGGGTGTTTTTCTCAGATAATTTGTCACAATAAAGTCTGACTGAGACACACTGTTCTAAATGCCTTAAATACCTCATTTCATGTTTTCTTAAAATTAAATCCTCTTCTAAAATAGTACTTCACAAAACAGGAAATGGAGATGCAGGAAGATAAAGCATTGCCAAGAAAACTCAGTAAGATCTGAAACCAGATGTACTACTGAGGTCTGCCTGATGTACAACCCAACAATCCGGCAGATTTTCCATATCTCCCAACAAAATCTCAGTCATCCCCAAAGTATCACATATGTTTTTGCTGTCTGTGTTCTTGTTTCTGTAAATTTGGGTGGAATTTTGAGATTCAGAAGAGACAGTATAGTGTTTAAGGAACTACTCAAAAGTTTCTTCAAGTGTTCTTTGTACAATAAGTACATTGTATTTAGAGGGGCCAATGGAAGAAGAGTTAAAAATTACCAGTAAAACAAGATCTTAATACCGTCATATTTTCAGATACCTTTCCATCTCTTTGCATATCCTTTCTTTTTAGCTGCGTACAATTTCCCATTTCCTCCATGGTTAGTTTTGACATCTCTATCTCAGGATATTCTCTCTATGAATCCATAGTCTTTATTTGTAAATTCATCAATTTTATAGAAATTCTTCATAGAAGAAGAAGAAACTAGCATTTAGAGCACCTACTAAATAGTAGCTATCATGGACTAATGTATTGGTGGGAGTTGCATGTTCTCTAATACATTCACCTTTTTTCATGTTAGTGCCTCAAATGAGGATTCTGTTCACTCACATGAACTCTATCTGGCCAATGGGGTCAAACAGCCTTCAGTCACAATTGTCACTGTTCATTTGTTAATACTGAAGAGATGATAGAGCAGCTCCAACTCCTTAGCATTCAAAAGAGTCAACAAAACATCTAAGGAACATTTGAAAAGAGAATAAAAATTCTGGATGTTGTTTGAAATTCTTTTTTTTTTTTTTTTGACACCCAGTAGTCAAAGTAGAACCATGAATAGTAGTAGTACTGGGAGAGGAAATGTTATACACAAAGTGCATCATTCTTCCAGGAAATGCTGTATTGCCTTGCTCTTGTAGTCTCAGAAAGCAGTACAATAGAAGAAGTATAGGCATCTCGAAGACTGAGTCAAGGGATGACAAGACGGCTCACTGAGCAAAGATGCTAGCTTGTTATGCAAGCCTGGAAACCTCACTTACAGCCCTAGAACCCATGTATATGTGGGAAGAGAAATTCAGTTCCACAAATTGCACTCCACATACACTATGACACATGCACATCACCTTCCACACAATAATAATCAAAAAATGTAAAGAATGCTACCATGAAAAGTTATTGAAAGCCAGATGAAGAAGCTCAGTACTTAGCCCATTGTCTTCCTTATATTATGCCTTTTCTGTATGCTCAGCTCATGCCTGATTTAAAGAGAAAATTGGTGTCTTCAAGCTAAAATATCTCTTTAAATAATATATTACTATCCCAAAGAATGAGACTGTGAATTTGTAGATTGGCAAAATTAATTTAAGTTAAATATAAAGTAGCCATGCTGGTTATAGTGAGTGATACCTTAGATCTGAAGACACTGAGACAGTTCATGCTACTGTACCTAAATAAAATAAAATAAAATAAAACATTTATGCTATACCATTTGGGGAGCTGCAAACTTAGAACCAAAGTGCTCCTGTACAAAGTCTGGTGCTGGCTACTTCCTGGCTGCAGGCAGCCAAATTCATGCCGTGTCCCCACATGGCAGAAAGCAAAGTGGGAACATATTCTGTGTCCCTTCCCATAAGGACATCTGTCTAATTGTTCAAGTCCCACCCTCATGATATACTCTTCCCCCTAAAGTCCCACACTAGAAATGAGAATTTCAACATATGAATCTTGATGGATGCACTCAACATCCAGAGCCACAGGAAAATATACTTGATTTAATGTAACCACCTGTAAAAGTAGATGGTTTTGTCCTTAATTTGTAGACAGATCAGAGACTGCCCAGTTAGAAAGATTAGCAGTAATATTGAGCATAAGTTGGGCCTGCCAGTGGTTAGTTATGTGGTCATTTAGCTGGCTGAGTTTCAGGGGTCACATTCTGTAAAATGGAGATGAAAATGTATGAAGCACAGAATTACTGGAAGGATTACAAGTGACCATCCCTGGAAGCTTTCAAGCCTGTAGATTCTAAGGAGCTCATTCTTGCTATACAATAGTATCTCCCCCCCCCCCAACAGGAGTGCTTGAAGCATCTGTGCCTTTTTAGCACATCATTAGCTATGACTCCAAGTGAATGGCCAATCACACCTAGATGACCAGTGTGTGTAGGACAGGAATTTGTAGTCAAAATCAATTTGTATTACTATAGCATCTTGTGCCCATCATTGGTACTGAATGGATATTTGTGTAAGTAAAGAATCTTTGGCAAGTTGTGAGGCATCCAGGATCACTGGTATTTCTCCCTGTGAACTGGTTGGTACAGAAGACAGGCTGGGAACAGCATGAGCTCCTGATGACCTAGCTGAAAAAGCACAAGACTTTTCAATAATAAAACTACACTGGGGCCCATATTCTCCCTTGATATTTATGACATTTGAGGTAGCGAAAGAAGACGACTCCTGAGAGAGGAAACACTGAAATGGGAGATGTAACAATGAGTTGGAGAGGCTGGTATTTGTACAGAATGCATGGCTAAGGAAGAAGCCCACGTGCTGTGTGATGCATGTCTTTTTTTCTGTATGCTAAGTCATCTGAGAGCTTGTAGAAGGAGATTTTTGTCCTTAGGAAGCAATTTTCAGTCAAGTTCCAAAATAATGTCAAATAATTATCTTTTTAAATACATGTTTATGTATTGTAATTAACTTTAGAATCCGCATTTCTAATCCCCAGTGCCTATGAAATTCCCTGGTAGTAAGTCAGCTATTTAGGGAAGGGCATTCATTCTGGGCCTGTAAATTTTATTTAAAATTGAGCCGTCTTCCTGCTGCTTGTTTAACAGTCCCTGTGTTCTTCGCAGGAAAGCAATGCATCTCCCTAAATGCACCTAACTCACTACCAGCCAGCAAGTTGGATGCAGAGGCCTCAGTATGTAATACCAAGAAGAAATTGGTAGACATGAACACATGCCCAGAGTGCAGGATTTCATTCCTAGCCAAGATGTATGTGATTTCTGCCTTCTGGATCCCCTCAGCCCAGCACAACACCCATTCTGTGAAGAGAGGACTCAAAGCGTGGAGGAATAATGAACAGAGAGACTCCCTAACTCTTCCCATTTTAGGGATATTTAGACATAAGTTAATAAAGCTAGGTATGGTGGCATGCACCTGTACACTCAGGTGGCATGGCAGGAGGGTGGCAAGTTCGAGTCCAGCTTGAGCTACAGAACAAGTTTAATGTCACCCTGAGCTAAACACCAAGATTCTGTCTCAAAATGATCTCCATGTGTGTGTGTTTGAATACATGTACATATATAAATCAACTAACAGAGGAAGAGAGTAAACACTGTTAGGTAACTCTGATTTCTTTCACTAGCGGGGTCATACACATATAGCATAAGAAAGACCTTAAGTACAAAATATGATTTGAGAGGTATTCCCAAGTCCCAAATTCACATTTTTTCCTATTCAGTTGTCTTATCTTCTAAATTGTTTTGAATAAATAATCATTCCTTTAGTTAGATTCCCTTTCCCAAGTGTATGTGGTGTGATATAAGGGCTTTGTTTCCGTCATGGGATTCTGAATTATCCTGCATCTGCTTCTTCTGTGTTAGACTCAGGGATCCTGCCATGGAGCCAAACATTAGAGCCAGCTTCACATTAAAATTTCAGATTAAAATTACTGAGGGATGAGTGGCCCCACTAGGGAGGATGGATACAGTTGGGGAAACTTCCCACACTGGGCTCAGAGGCATCTGGAAATAAAGAAGACACAATGCGGAGACTGTGGAAAGCAAAAAAGAGAATATCTGGGACAATTGTAGCAGCATCTGAGACTCTGAATTCTTTAAGGCATTAGTCTGTGTTTCTAACAACTGCCCATTGTACCTTAATTTGACCATGTTGCAACCCAGTATAAAGTGATGTGAACTCGTATCACATTTTACTCTGAGGGTCAGCCATGAAAGCAAATGACTGCCACACACATCCCAGCCTACCTTCCTGGACCCTGGAAACCTACTAAACCAATTACAGCAGGCTGTACGACATTACAGAATTCAAAAGCTATACCCAATTGTTATGGAAAGAAAATTGAGCCACATGCTACAGCTCCCTCCCCCACCTTCCATTAAATCATAATAGTGTCTTTGGCCTAATGTCCCCTGTGAGACGGGTTGCGGTGATTTGTGTAGAAATTCTCACTTGACAAGCAGCTGTGAAAGCAAGCTTGCCGGGTTGACAGGCAGAGCAGCGCGCCATCCACCCAATAACTCAGAAACAAAAAGCAAATCAATAGACATAATATTGCAAAACACTGCAGCAGGATAAACACAACTCTCACATCTATTTGATTTTTCTCCCTCATCTGTCAACACAATTGAGAAGTCGCGCTTGCTAATTGTCTTCAATTGGCAGACTCTTCCGACTTTGACTGGAGCCGACACTTGGATGTCACAGTCTTCGCGGCTCGTGGTCGCCAGCCTGGCAGCCTTGGAAGCGACCTCCATTTTGGGCAGGATGCGTTCATCTGCACGACTTCTCTCTGGATGAGGCCCGCTCTCCATTATGCCGTTCTCCCCATCATTAGCACTGACTGAAGAATCTGTGCCATGTTCTCTGTATCCAAAATATTTGAGGGAGGCAAAGAATCCCAGGAAGTCTATGAAAATGCGCTTCTTTTGCCAGCTAGCATTTGCAACTGCCAGACTTCCTTGCATTCAAATTAGATTACCCAGCAGAGAAAGGACAGAGAGACTGCTTTCAAACTAAGCTTTCTTTTGTGACTAAAAGGGCTGTTTCTCTCTCTCTCTCTCTCTCTCTCTCTCTCTCTCTCTCTCTCTCTCTCTCTCTCTCTTCCTTTCAAATATGCTTGATTTACTTCATGAAATGTCAGGCACTGTCCATTCCCTTTTTTATTTCCTGCAAAACCATAATGTCACCTTCACGGCTTCTGCCACCTACCCCCATCCCCAGAGGACAGAAACAGTGAACCCCTCATTTTTCACACACCTACCACAGTCAGACCTGGCAAATACTGGCCATACTGACCACACATGTCATTAGTGCTGAGAACATAGGATTATTGCTCCAGGGGCTTGGCAGTCTGCAACTTGAGGAGGAAGTAGGACCTACTGTACCGTGCTTATTCCAACACCCCAGAGACTATGCAGGCATGGTGCAAATTCATCTGGTTTCTAGGCAATGGTTGTCGAAGCTGTCTTTGCAGATCTCCAAACCTGACACAGAATCCAGGTTTTGTAGGCCTGTATAGGTAAACAAGATGTGTGTAGTTGTGGCATCCATGGTAAAGAGGCTAGCTGACCAGCACTCCATCTCACCCTTCAAAGACCTTCATGTTAACTACCAAGAGGAGTGTGGATAACTGTCTCTACTTTTACACATGCATGCCTGCCTCCTTCAGATTCCTCCACTCACAGGGCAGAGGTTGCATCTCCTCCATTTTGCAAGCTGATGGCTTGAAACAAACTGTTCCTGCCAGTCTATTTCAACTTCCCCAGAGACCTTTGCTGAAATCCTCAGTCTTTTCTCCTTCTAACTCACTCACACACACACACACACACACACACACACACACACACACACACCACCTCTAGCACATTAACCTCCATGTGCTTAAACCCAGTTTAGTTAACAACAACTCATGCATAATTTCCTTTGCTACTGTTTCCTCTCTTACTTGCAGTATCATTGATATTCAGTCATTCACAAATATTTTAGTATCAATCTCTAGGAAGAAATTTAAGTATTATTCCAAGAAACATCTGATTTCAAAATGCTGTAGGGCTTGCTACTTTGTGTTCAATAGACTGTGCTTAGTCTAGACAGGAACAAAATTAGAAGTTTATTTTCAAATTGTCTCATTCCCTAAGGGAATGTGACTACCCAGGTCCAGGTCTGTAGGTAGAATCAATCCACTGAACAGTATCTCTGCAAGCCCAGCTTCAACTGGTACTAACAGTAGCTCTTCCAGCACATGTAATAGAGTTAGCTGGTCTCTTGGAGACAAACTCTCAGGATACTGAGGAAAAAAAAATTGGAGTAGTGTTCATAGACTCTTTCTTCCTTCAGAAGCAAGATGCAAAACAACAACAACAAAAACTCTGCCACAGTCCCAGTTCTCAGTGCCTGTCCTCAAAGGCGGTGGCAATCACAAGCCCTACTCATTTCCCAGCATCCTGTGGAGGACCTCATGTTTTCACACTTCTCATCCAGGCACTTGATTTTCTTGCCAGAAAACACAGCTTTGGGCTATAAAATTACAGCCACTGAAACAAGCCACTACCCATTTCCATCACATTTCTCAGCTGCAAAAATCATTGTCTTTTTAGACAGTGTTTGTACATTTTCATTGGTGAGTACCCACCCTCTGTATTCTATATTTTGATGGTAAAATAATAGGAAGAAAAAAATGGTTTTTATGGGGGCTCAAAGTTTTACATTGGAAGCTCAATTCTAACTACAGACTACAGTTTTCCCGGTTGTAATTCTCCTTAAGTTTTAATACACGTCAAACTACTTAGCCATAAAAATCACAGACTGAGGAAACAATTTTGATGTTTCATGCTAAAATAACCACCTCACAGAGTAACTGTGGATTTTTATCTTCAGGCTTTTAGTGGTGTCAATCCATATATATTGTCTTTAGACCTGAGATTCCTCAAAGGAAAAGACCAATTCTTCCAGTTTTAGAAATCACAGATTAAAGGAGTTTGCCAATAGGACAATTATTTAAGGCTCCCTGTCATAGAACAAAAGCAAGATAATTCTGTAATACCCATGTTCTAGAAGCCAATGTGCTACAAAGTAGCCTTGTGCCCTGACTCCTGAAGATCCCTGAATCTTAAGATCATCAGATAGTAAAATATACATGTCCAATTCAGTTCGATTTCAGATTTACAATGAACATTGTTACAGGGTAAAGTTGTCGTAAATATTGCGTGGGTAAATCTGTCCTTAAATAACTTTCATTGTTTACCTGAAATTCAAATTCAACTAGAAGTGACACACTTTCATTTACTACCAGGGGCTTATCACACCCAGAGGCCCACATTCTCATTCGGAGCTGTACCTTCCAGTGGCCCTGTATCAACATAGAATACATATTTTTGAAATTTTCTAATATGAATTTGACAATTAAATGATTAAAGTAGTATTGTTTCTAATTTCCCATTAATTTTACAAAGTATTTTAAGTTTGGTATGGTCTTCATGAATATGTAATCATTTATGGATTAAAAAAGACTCAGAATGCTGGCAATTATATATTTTAGAAGAGATGCTTTGGAGTTATTTCATGTCTACCAAACTCGAAAGACAGGAAAATCAAGCCCTGGATTGGTCCTTCTTCACAAACAGGAGTGGTTCCCATTGCATGCTTAAGAACAGACAGACCACTGGAGCAATAATTATTAGTGAACACCATGCTTGATAGAGAATATCAATTCATAGCCAAAATCTAGAAAGAAAATAAAATCAGCTTTAAATAATCATTCTTTGTTTTCTATTTAAACAATTCCTGAAGAGATTGGTCAGAGTATGGAAGTTTCTAAAGCAAATCTGAATCCCATGCTCTTGTATTCCAAACTAGGTGTCTATATTAGTGACATTGTGATTCTGCATAAATTGTAATTATTCATAATGTCGTGAGGAAGAAAATTGAAAGAAACAATTTCCTTAACATTTGGCTTGTGTATTTCCCACTGCTGTGTATATCCTTTCTGATTCTGTCAAAATTTACACACTTAGTTTTGGAGCTTCTAATATATTACAAAGCAGGCCTGTTGGGTTTTTTTTTTCTCTTTTTAATGTGTAATTTTTCACAAAGTTAATGGAAACCATGCATGACTGCTCGGATTTTAATAAAAAAACAAGACGTTGCTTAGCCTTATTGAGGAGAATGGTTTTGGTGTATCCTTAAGCTTTCGTTTGAAAGACTCCAAATGGAAATTGAACTTCATCAGGGCAGGTGGCAACTAAAAGGATCTCCCGGAATTCTTAGTTTTAATGATAATTTAAATGTTGTCAGGACCTCAGGCAGGGAAGGAGAAAGAAGCAAGCACCACTGTACTGAAGCTGGAAGAGATAATGGGGGGGTACCTGGTGAGATTAAACCTCTGCAGCCTGCTGAGCTAACCCAAACTTGCTAAGCTACTAGAACATTAATGAGTAAGAGATCTTAATTAAATTGTTTGTAATTAACTCTCCCAAGAGTAACAAGTCTAAAAGTAGCGCAAACCAAAATACCTGTAGCAGTTACAGGCAAGAGAAAAATGGAATTTTGACACAAATTACATGCTTGGATACAGCAGAGTATATTTATGTCCCCATGTACCTCAATGCTTATGAATGATGGAGACATCTTGACATTTCCACATTTTTAGGATGGAAATATTAATTTCTGAAATTTAACTTAAAAGGTTCATTCAGTTTTATGAGGGACAAGTCTGGGCCCTGAAATAATCTAGGAATTTTTAATTAAAGTTATAACATTCTATCTCTAAATTCAATGAGAATTAGAAAACCTATAGACTACAAGCCAGATTGATCCAAACAGTTTGATTAAGAGTGGGGCAGTGAGGAAATGTAGGAACAGAAATATTGAGTTTGGGGAAAAATAGAGGAGAGCAGGATAAGAGATACCATATCAGAGGGAGCCATTATAGGTCCGAGGACAGATCTGGCACTAGGGAAATTTCCAGAGACCTACAAGGATAACACGAACTGCCAATCTAGGCATTGGTGGAGAGGATAACATAAATGCCCTTCCCCTATAATGAGAGTGATGACTACTTTTTATTCCATTCTAGAGCACTCATCAAATGGCTGATGGAAGCAGAGGCAGTCACTCACAGTTATACACTGAACTGAACTCTGTAACTTAGTTGCAGAGAGGGAGGAATAAAGATCAAAGAGGTCGGTAGCAGGCTGGTGAAACCCACAGAAACAGCTAGCCTGAACAAAGGGGAGAACATGGACCACAGACTGCTGTCTGGGAGGCCATTACAGTACTGATCCAGACCCATGAACATGGATGTCAATTAGGAGGCCTCGGCACTCTAGAGGGCCCCCGGTAGTGGATTAGTGTTTTTCCCTGGTGTAAGAAGGGACTTTGAGAGCCCATCCCACGTGAAGGGATGCACTCTCTGCCTGGACACTTGGGGGAGGGCCTAGGCCCGGCCCAGGATGATTTGGTGGACTTTGGGGAGCCCCTGTTGAGGGCCCTACCCTGCCTGGGGAGTGGAGGGTGGATGGGGTAGGGGGTAGTTCAGGGGTAGGAAGGGAAGTGGTAGGGGTGAGGGGAGGAAAAGGGAGAAGGGATTGACATGTGAAACATTCTTTTTCCTAATTTGAACTAATAAAAAATACAAAAACAAAAAAAAAAAAAGAGGAATGGGGCAGTGAATAGAGGATTTTTGTTTTGGGGGGTTTTTTTGTTGTTTTTTTCCTACATATTAAAATGATCTCTGGCTTTCTGGGGACCAGGACAGCAATTCTAGTGACAAATAAACTTTCAGACTCTACAGGCAGCCTGCAAATACTGGACATGATTCTGAGACAGGTGGACCATAACCCACCAAGCCAACCATACTTGTACCCTGGTTCAAAAATGACTTACTCTCGAATTCAAGCTTTGAGGGAGGAGGGGAGCTGCAGACATTAGACTCAGAACTTCACTCAAGTAGCTTTCCATCTAGGGGAGTTAATGGATTGATAAGAAAAACCTTTGACCAACTGAATTCGGAATTTTTTTTCTTTTTTTTTCAAGACAGGCTTTCTCTGGGTAGCCCTGGATGTCCTCGAACTCACTCTGTAAGTAAGGATGGCCTAAAAACTCAGAGATCTACCTGTGTCTGCCTCCCAAGTGCTGAGATTAAAGGCATGCACCATTACCACCCAGCTTGAATTCAGTTTCTTAAAGCTAATTTTCACCTCTGTATTTTACATACTGCTGTTGCTTTATTGTTTGTTTAAAGGATTGTATGAGATACTCTAAATTTTGATGAAATCATAGTGTTCAGGAATGGATTCTGTGACCTATCAGAGCTTAATATGACTCTTAGTTTTATGGAGAGTGACCTTAGCCACCATAGGGTCTCTGACCTTTACAATGAGATATACCAGTGGCTTTCAGACTTATGTAAACCTAATAATATTTCAATATGGAATATGAGACTTGGAAGAGCAGACCTGTGTGGTCTTGCTACACTCAACTACCTTTGCTAGTGTAAAATTCAAATGGCCAATGTCCACACTGTTGGGTGGATCTCTCTTCTTGATTGGGGTCACTAAGCCAGTTCTTACAGATACTTAATGGTGAGGTATGACCCTGTATAGTCCATTTATACAGCTATTACTTTTAATATTGGAGGAGTCTTTCACATGCTGAGCTGGATAAAGCCATGTTAAATCAGCCAAAGCATTCATCAGGTCCCAAAGTCTAGCTGGCTCTCAGACAGCAGAAGATGTTGGGGAAGGAAATCCATTGCTCCCCTGTCACATCCACTGAGTGCTGGGCAATTCCCTGGAACACTAGATTGTCCACCAGGAAACTCTTCCGAGCTCCTCCTTTCTATTGTCAAGGGAAATTGTCCAGTGGACTCCCTGTGGCAGATTTACCATCAGCTTTATTTACACACAGTTGAGTTTCCAGGAGACATATTTCTCTGTCAATCCAGCAAGGCTCTCCAGCTTCTTCAGGCCCTTTCTGCCTTCCTTGTCTTCATTTTCCCAAACCTAGTCAATGGTTGATCTTCTTCTCTGACTTTGTGTCCTTAGATTATATCCACCTTGAGCCTTTGGTTTCTAGGCTCAAGGTGTAAGCTTTCAATGTTTACTTTTATTTCATTGTGTTTTGTCTCTTCCTTTCTTTTCTGTGCGGATGTTTACTAAGAATTTGTCTATGGAAGTCACTGGTTGATGTTGCGTGTTTTCCTGGATTGTACTCCACTTTACAAATTGTTTGAGACAGTCTCTTATGGAACCTAAAGTTTGCTGCTCTGGCTCCATTAGCTGGCCATTAATCTCTAGAATCCACCAGTGTCTGTGTTCCAGTGATGCCCTTACAGGCTCACACTGTCATGTCTGCCTTTGTAAGTAGATATCTGGAATTTGAACTCTACAGCAAGCACTTTATCCACTAAGCTATCTCCCTAGTCCATGTTTCAATTTATCCTTCTAAAGAAGATCATTTGGTTCCTTTGAATAGCTAAACATTAACCAAGATAGTTAATAGGCCCCTTTATAAATTTCCTATCTCTGAGTTGATGAAATAGTATTTATGACCTCCTTGTGTCAGGAAGACATTGCCCAGCCTTTTCTGTGCACTGCAGTTGCCACAGCACCTAACACTGCCAGCTATCCCTAACCCTAGCCACATCTTTGGCTTATTTGTATTTAGACATAGTCATGAAGACAGTATTATGTGTCTATATGATTGGACCATAGAGTGCCTGGATATGCATTTAAGGATGGTTTGGGATTTAGCTGTGATTTTTTTTCTGCATTAGGATGGGTCAGTGGATTAAATAAAGCATGTCATCCTCCCTAAGTGGGTGGACATAATCTGTTGAAGGCCTCTGTCATCTCCCACATTTGGATCCAACTTCAGGCAGAATTTTATACCCTTGGTCCTCCTTGATCTCAGGCCTTTGAACTCAGACTTAGAACTGATCATCAGCTATCCTGGGTCTTGATGCCTTGACTGTTCCTCTATCACCACATAAGTTAATTCTCTCTTTCTCTGTCTCTGTCTCTGTCTCTGTCTCTGTCTCTGTCTCTGTCTCTCTCTCTCTCTCTCTCTCTCTCTCTCTCTGTGTGTGTGTGTGTGTGTGTGTTATACATGTTTTGTGGTGAACTGTAAATAATACAACACTACAGGTTTCCTCAGAATTTCACTCAGATTCTTCATAATTATTGCTGTGAGTATAATCTCCAGATGATTGCCCGACTTTTGATCTTACTATTATTTTTTGTGTTTTGTAGGCTAAATATTTTTATGTAGTTATCTACATTTCTCAAGACTTTGTATCTGTGGAACTTAAAAAAGCAATTCTAACATTTTCAGTGAGTTGTCACTGCATCATGCTGTATGTAGCCTCTAAGAGACCTTTTTTCCAAGTAAAATACTAGAATCTTAGATGGGGTCCTCAGAGGTTACCATTCTTCTGACATCTAACAAAAGTTTTGATGTTATAATGAAACCAAACATACTTTTTTGAGTGTGACCTCTTCTTTTGGCTGCTTACAGATGTTATCTAGGTGTCTAGTTGTATAGTGTTCCTCTGAGTGAACATACCACATCTCTCCACATGCTCTCAACTGATTTTGGTTTTGTTTGTCCTAAGTGATACTGATATGAATCTTCTTGTGGATGTCCCTGTGAATGTGCATACCCATTGTTAATGGGTGGCAATCTTGAAAAGGCTTTTCTGATCTCATGATGCCTCTACTTTTTTTTTGTCTTTCAACACATTTTCCTTCATAGGTTTCATCACCACATTTTGGCTTAAACTCTAAACGTGAGTAATCTGAAGTTGTGTTTTCCTGATTCTCTGCTTGTTTTGGTTACTTTTCTTATCACTCTGGCCAAACAGATAACCAAAGAAACCTAAGGATGAGTTTATTTTGGCTTTCTGATCAGAACAATGCAGACTAACCGTGGTTGGCAAGGCATTATGGGAGGAATGGGTTGGCCCAGGGTGCTAAAATGATGGCACGAGTGCTCTACAGTTTTTTTTTTTTTCTGTTGCTGTGATAAAACACTGACTAAGAGCAACTTGGAAAGCCAAGGGTTTATTGAGCTTATGCTTTCCAGTCACAACCCATCATTGAGGGAAGTCAGGAAAGGAACTCAGAGCAGGAATCTGGAGACAATAACACGGGGGAGTGCTGCTTGCTGGCTTGCTCTTGCAGGTTTATGTTTAGCTAGCTTTCTTACACAGCCCAAGACCACCTGCCTAGTATTGGATGACAAACAGTGGGGCAAGCCCTCCACATCGTTTCTCAATCAAGACAATTACTGACACACACAGGTACAGGAAATTCAATTGTGGTCCCTTCTTCCTATGTGACTCTAGGTGTTATAATTTAAGAAAAGTGAAAGAAAGACACCATGCAACATGGTTCAAGCAGAGAGAGATTTTATTAGGGAAAGGGATCATAAAAAAGGGAAAGGGGAGGGGTGAAGTTGGCCTCTGAGGACAGGAGCAGTGGAGAGAGGAAAGAGAGGCAGAGAGAGAGAGAGAGAGAGAGAGAGAGAGAGAGAGAGAGACAGACAGACAGACAGACAGACAGACACAGAGGTAGAGGTAGAGAGAGAAACAGACAGAGAGAGGGACAGAATGAAAGAGAGGAGGATGGGAGATGGGCAGGGCCCTTTTAAAAGGGAACATAGTGAATGTGCATAGGTGGTGCTCTTAGTGACTGCAGCTGAGGGCAAATCCCCACAGACAGGCCAGTAGAGATGCCTCAATACTAACACTAGGTTGTGTCAAGTTGACAATATTTTGTTGAGTTATCAATCCTGTGAACCCCTCTCCACTGGATGGTGATATCCACATTCAGGGTGTGTCTTCCCTCTTCAGTGAGACCTCTCAGGAAATAACCATACAGATTCACTCTCCATTGTTTCTTAATCCAATCAAGTTGATAGTCAATTTTAGTCATCTCGCTGTTCCTTATGCACAAGAGAAATTAATTATTTAGTCATGAGAAGTTGTGCAGGGTTCCTAGTCCTTAATGTACCCCTCACTTATGGCGGGATACCACCCCTGCCACGTCCCCTAGACCAAGGAACCTTACTTCCAGCTAGAAATGTGGTCAGACTCTCATCAGTAAGTGAATTGTGGACAGTAAATTTGGTAATTTAGTTTAAGGCCTATGAGGAAGCAGACAGGGTAAGGCTCTCAGGCTCCTTGAAGGAGCTACTCCAGTTTTCTGGGTTTCAAGGGTAGAGGGAGGGAAGATTTTAGAGATATAAAGGAGTGCTTCTATGGCTGGAAAAATCCCAGCGCCCCTCTTCCCACACCAGCTGCTGACAAACCATTCTAAGATGGGGACCCCTCAAAGAGGAAATAGGCCCTGTGTACCAAAAAAAGAGCACTAACCACCCCACCCCTCCCTCCGTTCTCTGTACAGAGCATCATAATATGCTTGTGATATTTTGACCATATCAGTCATCCTCCCACTGGGTCAGAGGGAGGAGAGGAAAGCCCAAGTTTCATGTGGACCACTACCTCCCAGCTCTTGGGGCGGGGGTGGGGGGTGGGGGGTTGTTAGCACTTCTCTGGAACATCTCAAGCTCTGCAGCACTGAAACCAAGCCACAACCTTTTCCTCAAACTAAATCCCCTTTCGGATTTCTCAGTTTCTGTCAGCTGTAGCAGTGCAGCTATGATGCCCGGAACCAAGGAAGCTATTTGCGATGTCTTTTGTTTGCAGAGGCAGTTGGCCAGTGCTTCGCCCTAGTCATCAGTCTTGGTCATCTCCAGTGCTTCCCTGCTCACCTGGTGTCTTACTGCCTCCCAGATCATAGTTTGGAGTTCTTGATTCTCTCCCTCGCTCTTCCTGCTTAGTTCTCTTCCAGCTTAGTTCTAACAAGAACATGCAACAATTTCCCAGTATCTCTCCTTGTACTACATGCCTCAAAAGCCTCTGTCCAAGCAGCAAAGGTGACTGTGAAGTCATGGACATTTGAACTGATAATGAACTATCAGAATTTGTGATGAGAAATGATATCTTCGAAAGATAGAAAGAACAGCAGCTAATGGCCAAAGTCTAGGCTGGGAAAACCTAAGCTGTTTTAGAATTCAAGTTTATTAGCACACTTTAGAATATAGCTTCAGTAGCACTTAAGAAGTGAAAGCCCAATGCATATTTCTGTGAAATGAGTAAAAAAATCAAGGTCTTATGGATGACTGGGATGCAGGCCCATTGTAGGGCACACAGACAATGAGTTTTGAACGGTGGAGAGAGATAATCATGCTTTCTCCTTCATGCAATTCCAAAATGTACAGTTGAACAGTGCCACTTTTCAAACAGCTCATGAACTTGAACTCCGTGCTTGAAATAGGTGTTCCTGGGGCTGAGAATGCTCAGTAATGCAGACCCAAATTCATATCCTTAGCACCTGCATGAAAAGCTGTCCTAGACACATTATCAGACATTTTAAGTGGTTGTGTGTGTGTGTGTGTGTGTGTGTGTGTGTGTGTATGTGTGTGTGTGTGTGTGTGTGTGTTATCTTTACAGAATTTGCTTTCTGGATGGATTCTCTGTCTGTCTCTCTGTCTGTCTCTGTCTCTCTCTGTCTGTCTCTGTCTCTGTCTCTCTCTCTCTCTCCCTCTCTCTCTCTCTCTCTCCTTTCTTTCCCTCTCTGATGCACACACATAGACACACCCCTTAATGTGATGAAACACCAATTGCTTTTTCCTACCATGTGTTGTATTTTGGGATTAAGCAAATTAAGCTTTGACTCTGCTTCTTCATTGTTACACTATTGCAAGATCAGCCACCTGTCCAGGCAACTAAAGCAAGGGTTCCTTACAGCCACCAGCTCTGAACCCTGGGAATCCAAGAGTCAGACTTTGGGATAACATAGCAATTTTCTTTGTTGCTCAAGAGACAGAAACGTTTATGTCACTGTTTTAAAACATTTTCTTTAACTTTAAAATATTTCCTTCAACTAAGAGTAAGGTCTTTTCACAGTCCACCTGATATAGACACCTTCGGGTCTACTTTGATTGAATTTTGGTGACTTCCACTGTTAAATCCTAACTTCTACCTATCCTAAATCCGCTTCTATCTGGGGACCGCCCCGCCCCCCACAACATTATGCAGAAATTCAAGAGCTTTTCACCATAACTCCACCTGACATCGTTCTCCACCAGTTTTGGCAGGTTTTTGGTTCTTCTATACTAGTCCTTCTGTTCACTGAAACCATTTACTGACTTTATTGGGGATGGGGCAGCACCCTCGTGAGCATTACCTGACTTCATAGTGAATGCCACAGGCAAAGGGAAAAGGAAAAAGAAACGCCCAAACCTTGCCACAACTCATGAAGTTGCAGAATCCACAAGATATGATAAAGTGGGTATTATGGAATGAAAGAAAGCTCAGCATACAGGACATATAGCCTGGAAACGAGTGCTGAAGCCTGTTGGGAGCAGTCACAAGGGGAGAGGGATGCCAATTCACAAGTCAATGTTGCTGGCTTGGTCTTAACTGAGCACAGGGGAGATAAGAATGCTTCCTCGGTGTTTAAAACACAAACAGTGGCCGGGCATTGGTGGCACACACCTTTAATCCCAGCACTCGGGAGGCAGAGGCACTCGGATCTCTGTGAGTTTGAGGCCAGCCTGGTCTCCAGAGCAAGTGCCAGGATAGGCTCCAAAGCTACATAAATCCTGTCTCGAAAAAAAACCGAAAAACAAAACAAAACAAAAAAACCCAAACAGTGTCAGCACCCTCACATGCTTACCTTGCTGGTAATGTAACAAGCCTGCAGTCATAGTGGAAAAGGATACAGGAAACCTGTTTTGTGTCTTGCTCTATGGCTTAGGCTCCAGCACCCACCTCATTGCGGTATTCTCCCTGTGTAGAGGTCCATGTACACTTTTTCTCTATTGAACTAGAACCCCCTCCATGATTTTATCATAATTTAGCAGATTATAAACCTTATTTCCAAACAAAGTCTCATTCTGAGGTTCGGTGCATTAGGATTTCAATATAGAAGGAGACCCAATTCAACCTACAATATAAGCTGGGGCTCCTTTTACTAGTATGAAAAATATAATTTCACTATCCCTTTAAAGAGATCCTGGGAGAGTTACATAATGCTCATAAATGGGGGGATTTGTACACTGAATGTCAACACCTAAATCTCCTGCTTGCACCCAGAACAGCAGATCTTACAAGATGTGAGTGTGCTGGCCTGCCTTCCAGGTGCTTCAGTGTTGGGTTTGCATAAGGGTGTGGGCTGAAAAGGAGTCTTGGTGGCATTTTGAGGGGAGGTTTTTCTTTTTCTTTTTTTTTTTTTGGCTAGCATTTCTGGGCTGTGTGGGATGGAATGCGCTTTTGTTATTTTCACTTCCTACATTAGCGGTGGCAGGTGCATTATTACAGAGAACTTCATCCCTCTGTATGTGCCTCGGGTGTTTGTGTGTGGTCAAGATGCACAGAAGGAAAGCAACACTCTGAACACAAGGGGGCACAAAGTGGCAAAGAATGGGATCCAAGTTTCTCCCTCACTGTGTTCAGCAAGCTAATGGCAGCCATGTCTTCCTTCACCTTAGGCGGTCTAAACAAGGACCTCATAGTCCTAGCAATACTGACATTCACTGAAATCCATCACCTGAAGCCATTTCCATCCTTCTAAACTTCATATCCAATGGACACTTGATCTTTTGTTCCCAAAGTCCCCAAAGCAGCCACACACACACACAGCAATATACTCACTACTGCCAGGAAAAGGTGCCTGGGGAAGCCCCTAAGAGGAGTCTGAGCTAACAGAGAGAGCCCTGTTTCCTAGGAAATGGAGACAGGCATTGCTTATTCATCTATCAAGGCCAAATGGATTCAGAATCAGTGCCACTAATAGTTTAAACAGAGGTCAGGTCTGTGCGGAAAATCTGGGCATATTTCCCTTGCAGCATTTGCATGTAATGTGTCTGAGAGCTAAGTATGAGTCTAGAGACAAGGCAGCCTAGTGAGAGCACTTGGGTGTTCTGGGATGAGAATTTTATAGAACTTCCCACTTGTCTCTCTGGTACAAGTTAAAGATGTGAGGACTGAAACCAAAGCTCAGGGAGACACAGAAACATCGACAAACATGTCACCTGATATCCACTACAGCTATTACAATGAAGAGGGGAAAGGGAGAGAGCCTGCTCACTCGGGAGAGCAGTATCTCATCTGAACTGCAGATTGTGTATTGGATTCACCTTCTACCCACCACACAGACAGGACAACTCCGGCAGGTGTGCCCTGCCTCTCTCTCTTCTTCCTCCTGTTCATCCTATTTTCCTCTTTGAATATAGCCTCAATTTTATTTATGAAAAACAAAGAAACAAAACTCCAGCTATGAGAGCCAGGCTTCTCCAAGTGCTTTCTGAGGTCATCCAAACTCAGAATTACCCTTTAGGGTGGGAAAAGATGCCCACAGGAAGGGTTCTCAGCTCTGAGTTGAAGTTATGAAAACAGAATTCATGGAGATGGGATGATGGGGTTAAGATCTTCATACTCGGAGTGTAGCCTAAGATCAAGAAATGAGCTACACATGGAAGGTCATTAGAAACAGAGCCTCTTTTCTTCCTATTCCCACCGAATCTTCCACTGCATTATAGCAAGGGGCCCTGAGGACAAAGCATGTTAGCAGGGAAAAGGAGCATAAATGCTCCTGAGTCTTCAATGCTTGGACCCTCCACACCCAAATCTGATTTTCCCATTCAATCCTTGGGTCTTAACAGAAAAGCAGACTCAAGAAGTTCCTTGGACAGCTACGCTTGAACTCCATCATATTTCATCAATATAGAGCTACCAAACTGACTCTAAATCCTGACTCATCAGCACCCCATTGGTGCTCCTCTCCCCACATCTGAAATTGACTTCTCATTTCCTGGTTTTCAAGGTTAAATCATCATTGAGAGGAGGAAAATAGAACCTTGACATGGGAATAAGAGTCTCAGGCTTGCGTCACAGGTGGCTTGCTTGGTCCCTTGAACTAACTTTTCAATGAGGTGCCTGAACATGTATAAAATGTGTACATACAGACTAGAACAGAAACTGTTGGATAGCTCCATGGACAGACCGGATAGATTTGGAAATGGAGTTGAGTGAAAGGGTTCCCTGTCTCCCATTTGTCAGCTTTGAAGTATGAACCCTTACAAAGAAAAACTGGCCTTAAAGTAAAATTCCAACTGCAAGAAAATCACCCCACCTCTTCATCATCCTCTTTGAAGATGTCTGCCCGCTCCCATCACTGCTTTGTCACTTTGAGTGTTATTGTCAACAAACCAACTTTGTTGTCAATATGTCACTCAGTTCCAATGCAAGGCAAAAATAAATAAATAAATAAATAAATAAAGTTTGTGTATCTGCTTGAGGGTGTACTTTGGAAAGTGACAAGAGAGGGACTTTGAGGAAGGCAAGTAAATGAAGATGGGAAATAAAAAATAAAATCCACCTCAGCACAGAGTCTCAACCTGGAATATGCTAGAAGCTTGAGGGAACTGGAGCTGTGTGCCATGCTTCTCTTCTTGCTTCCAGCCTGTGCTCACTTTCTTCTGAATATCACCGTGTGACATGAACAGCACAAAAACATATAGAGCAGTGGTTCTCAACCTGTGGGTCACGAACCGTCTGGAAGTGCACAGCCCTTTCACAGGGCTTGCCTAGGATCATGGAAAAACACAGATATTTACATTAAAATCCACAGCGGGAGTAAATTACAGTTATGAAATAGCAATGACATGATTTTATGGTTGGAGGGGTCACCACAACATGAGGACCTGTATTAAAGGGTCACAGAATTAGGAAGGGTAGAGTCATCTGAAACTTATCTGCCTTGCATGGTTTCCCTAGTGTTGCCCAGATCACTTTTGGGCACTCTGGGATTGACTAAACATGAGACCTAGTTATCATTTTAGAGACATTGAATGATATAAGATATGAGACAAGAAAAGAGTAAAAATAAAGCTACTTTCTGGACCTTCTTGGAAGAGGTCCCAAGCCCATGACTTAGTTTCGAAATGGCAGGAAAAACAAAACACACTGAAACAGGGCTTCGATGGCAGCCCCAACTTCAACGATGTGCAGAGAACTGCTGAAGTCTTCAAAATGCTGCCAACTGGTACTACATATGCAAATGAGCTATAAATTCAGGGTCCAGATTCTAGGTTATGTGTGCCAGGACAGAGGGGACAAAGAGAGCATGTGTCTGTTTTTAGGCTGTACATTTTTAGCAGCTTATTTCTACATTGTCAGCTTCCCTGAAGCCATTATCTCACAATTTGAATTAAAAATATATTTATAATTCCATTGCCTGGGACACATTCCAGAGAAACCACCCCATGTATCTTGAGTTAGCATACGATGATATCAAGAACTATAAGGTTAAAAAAAAACAAAACACTGTTCTCACTGACAATCACTTTTTATTTTCTTTTAAAACCACCAAGCTCTAATATGCTAACAATACACTGATGCTGAGAAGTACGGGTGTCAGCAGGACCCAAGACTTAGTGCAGACATCTAGGCAAGATGTGCTATATCTTTATTCTCTCCAGGAAAATCTTTCACAGTGTTTCAAAAGGAAGATGTCATCCTCAAAATGTCTTTTTCCTCTAGACTTCACATGCAGGAATTAAGCCAGGGCTAACTCACAAGGCTCTCCGTGGGTTTTTCATTCCATCTTACTGTGGCTTGGAGTCTTGATGGAGTCATATACTGGAGCTGGTTCTGCCTGAGTGGAGACATGACTTCTAGCTTCTTGTGTTGTGTGTGTGTGTGTGTGTGTGTGTGTGTGTGTGTGTGTGTGTGTGTGTGTGTGTGTGTGCTCTAAATAAACAAATACTTTTTAGTGGATTTCCAACTTCTCGGGAGATTTGAGAGGACATGCCACACTGTATCCTTATTCCTTCCTGGCCCTTTTTGATGGAGTTCAGGTGATGGAGTTCAGTAGATGGTGCCCTTTGTGCTTCCTCCCAACTCTGCTTCCTCATCCATATTGTCAGATTGTTTCCCATAAATATTTTAACTGTTGGCATCAATCTAGAAAGTGTTTGTGGTGATGAGGACCATGGCTCACGTTTACACTGAGTGGATATTAGTAATGTTTTCCAGAAAGGGCTATTTATATCATACCTGTGGCATTGAGTGCTGCTTGATTAGAATCCCTGAAGACCCACATTTATTAATACTATGAGCTGGTGTTAGATGCTTTTCTAATGCTAATTACAAAGTAAATAGTTCACTTTATGTTGCATTTCATGGGCCAGGTCTCTGGTGCCAGTGTTGGACAATAGCTGGGGCCATACAAGAAAAAGGAATTTTACTCACATTTCAGAGTAGGCAGCAACAAGATTCTTGCATGGAGGCTTGATTGCATGTCATAATTATATCGAATAGTGATGTGAACTGGGTCCTCAGCTGGAATGAAGAGGAACAGGAAACAGGAAAAGTCTATTTCTGACACTGCCATTAGTGGAGCATAAGAACCCCAAGTTCCAGGAAAGGAAGTGGGTAATAGTGACGCTGCACAGAGGGAACAAATGAAGCTGTCAGGCATGACTGCTCCTTGTGGGTCCCTGAGATGGTGATAAGGCTCACAAGAAATGAATACTCTCAGGAAACCATAATGACAAGAGACCTAGTGACTGCTTTTCTTATAATTGATTCTGTTATTTGACCATTTCACATGTGTATATAATGTATTCTGATTACTCTCTCCATTGCTGCTCTTATCTCCCTCCCATCATATCAAACTCCCCACCTCACCCCCATCCTACCGGTCCCTGACCCAGAATCACAAGTTTTGGGTTTTTAAGACTATTTATATGACCATTGAATTGAAGCCATCCATTGGAGCCTGGTGAAGTCTCCAGTAGATTAACAACTGAAGGCAATGATTGTTCCTTTCCCTGAATCCATCAATAGCAATAGTCCACCAATGTGGGTAAAGTTCCTTGAGCCTCTTTGTCTTAATTAGTGTTTCTATTGTTGTGAAGAGACACCATGACCATGGCAACTCTTATAAAGGAAAACCTTTAATTGAGGTGGTGGTTTACAGTTTGAGAGGTTCAGTCCATTATCATCACAGCAGGACATGACAGCATGCAGGCAGACATGGTGCTGGAGAAGTAGCTGAGGGTCCTACATCTTGCAAGCAGCAGAAGTGGTCTGTCTCACTGGGCATGACTTGAACATATATGAGACCTCAAAGCCCACCTCTCCAGTGACTCACTTCCTCCACCAAGACCACACCTACTCTGACAAGGTCACACCTTCCATTAGTGCCACTCCCTTTGGAGGCCATTTTCTTTCAAATCACCACACTCTTCTTTCTATGTTCGTGCTTGATTGTTGATAGGCCCATTCTTCTACAGAATTCCTGGTTGCAAAGGCTGTAGCTTGTCCAGAAGATGGTATTTGACAGCCCTTCTCTTTATCTTCCAGCTCTCACATCTTTTCTGCCCCTCTTCCTCAATAGTCCCTGAGCCTTGGGGGACTGTTTTTGTGCTAAATAATGACATCTTCTGTTACCCTGAAGTCCTGTTTCCTCTGTTTGCGTCCTCCCTCGCTCCCAAGAAGGATAAGTTCCTACCTGCGACTTGTTTATTGGTCAGAGAGTGATAGGGTTCAGGTAAAGAAAAAAACAGGCTGCATTTCTGGGAAGAACTGTCTATTATTTTCTTTCCTTCTTAGTTTTAGTTGATGGTGGATGCCATCAGGGTAACTTCTATGTTTCTTTGAACTCAAATTGCTTCAGTCATTGTACTAGTCAGGGTACTCTAGAAGAACAAAACTGATAG
The DNA here is from genome assembly GCF_003668045.3 of Cricetulus griseus. Taxonomy (NCBI): domain Eukaryota; kingdom Metazoa; phylum Chordata; class Mammalia; order Rodentia; family Cricetidae; genus Cricetulus; species Cricetulus griseus. The sequence goes on from NC_048595.1 coordinate 169,663,063, forward strand.
GTAGGTTCATTCTATCTATAGGTATATATCTATAGATAGATAGATGATAGAAAATATAGGATATAGATATAAGTAAGACACAACATAAATATATGGTAGGGTGTATAGGATATAAACACAAATACGTAGGGGATTTATTAGAATTGTTTACAGGCTTTGGTCCATCTAATCTAACAATGGTTGTCTACCAACAGTCCAAGAATCTAGTAGTTGTTCAATTCATGAGGTTGGATGTCTCAGCTGGTCTTCAGTACAAGCCAGAATGGCAAAGAATTAGGCTCTAATGCAAGTGAAGGAATAGACTTGCCAGCAAGAGCAAGCAGGCAAAAATAGCAATCTTCCTTCTTCCATGTCCTTATATAGGTTGTCAACAGAAGGTGTGGCCCAGACTAAAGGTGGATCTTCCCACACAAAAGATCTGGATTAGTAATGGGCCTTCCCACCTCAGATGATATAATTAAGAAAAAAATTTCCTCACAGGTGTGCCCAGATGCTTGGGTTTTAGATAATTCAAGATGTAGTCACGTAGACAACAACCAAGAAGAATCATCACAGTAATGCTTTAAGCATGATGGAACACACTAATTGTGTGTGTGTGTGTTTGTGTTTGTGTGTGTGTGTGTGTGTGTGTGTGTGTGTGTGTGTGTGTGTGTGTTTGTGTGTGTTAATTATATGCTCTTTGGGGATTTTGTTCCTAGTCAGTTGTCTCTGTTGTATTCTGGGCTATGGGGCAAAACCTAGTAGAAAAATACTCGTTTACTCAAGTCTTCTTAATAATTCCAAATTCAACTAAATTTAATCTCATAGTATTGGGCCGGGTAAACATGGTGAGAGGAATTACCAAGGGTTGTGCTACTATGAGAAGCAGGTCCTGCTCAATATGAAATTATCAGTTAAGATACCAAGGGGTCATTGGGTCAGAGGAGGGGGCTGTGAATTGTGATCCCTGAGTTAAGGAGATGTTCAGAGGGATTAGGTCTACACAAGAATCAGGCCACAAAGGCCAACTGCAAAAAGCTGGCCACAACTCCCATACTTTGTAGATAGTTGTGACCCCAGGGATGTGGTGGATGGGACCTGTGAACTCAGCATGGAGTTTATTTACCACCTCCTCCACTGTAGCCCCACTGTTGGATGATCTACTTCCAATCCGTCAGTCCTCTCTCCAACTTTGGCTCCCCCACACACACACTTCTCATTTCCCACTAAACAGTGTAGAATGCTGCAGCAAAGTGCCACCAATTCAGTAGCTTCAACAGCAGGAAGTCACTCCTGACACAGAACTCTGGATGATGAACTCTGGCGTCTGGTGTTGTCTGAGCTCATTTCTCCTGGGAGCTCTGAAAGACCCTGTACCATGTGTGGCCTCCAGCTTCCAGAGTTTGCTGGACCTCTACAACTGTGCCCACAAGCTCCACCTTATCTCCCTATGATTTTATTTTCTTTGAGTAGCTATGTCCAAACCCATCTTTGTACAAGCACACCAGTCATACTGCATTAGGGTCTTGACTAATCTCATTGACATAGGCTCTGTGTGCACTAAAGGTCACATTCTGTGGATGGCACTTCAGCATAAGGATCTGGGGAACATGTTCAAGCCATAACAGACAGGGAGGCTTTTGCAGCTGCTGAGCAGAAACATTGAACATCTAAGAAGGGTGGAAAAGACAGGGACCACTTCTGTTCTGTATTGTTCTAGAACAATATTGCCATCTGAGAGTTGGGACAATTAGAAGCTCCCCAGAACCCAAGGCTGACAGAGCCATCTCTTGGCATACCCTGGCCTCCTTCGCTCCATCCCTGTATCTCCCCAGGTGTCACATGGTCAGTCTCTGCATCAAGAAAAAACTCATAAAGCACAGAGGAGGTCCACTAAGAGGTAACAGGACCATCATCCTACTTCCACCGGAAGTCAGCTGGGAGAATACCCAAAAACCTGCTTCTGTTTCTCTTTTCCCCCAAAACTCTTTATTCATATCTCTAACCGGTAGCAGTTGGTCTTAGGAAAAAGGAAAGATTCCTCCATGCCAGGCTCTCCAAGTCCCAAGCAGTGCTTCCCACTCCCCCCCACCCCACCCCCACATCTGAGCTGTCCCAGTACACTCTTCAGACAATCAGCACTAACTCTGCTTCCACCCACACTGCTTCACCAAGTTCATGGTATGTTATGGAATCCACAAGGACGCAAAAGGGTGTGTATCTATATGTCCCTGTGCCCTAGGCTATTAATATTAATTACCAATATGTAGTCATGTAATGGTTAGGATATATTTATTAGGGAAAATGCCTTACTTACAGAGCTCCCTAGCCAACCGGCAGGAAAGCATGGCAAGCCGAAGCAGCAGGGAAAACAGGGGCTTTCCCACGTGTATTCCCCACTCTCCCCCACTCTTAAACTACCGTCACATCACCCTGTCCATGCCCTAGGGGGCTTGGCCAGGTACACCTGTAGCCAGCCCCAGGAGGCGTGGTTAGGGTGACCCCTACACTAGGCCCATATTATATGTCTGCTAATATTGCCCTTGCTTCATGCACTTCTGCATGCCTACAGATCTGTCCAGGATCTGGAGATTCAACGTTTCCAAACCAGAGTCTATTAATTTTGAGTTTGAGAATATTCTGTAGGGAATGGGAATCAAAACTGACATTGAGTTGCAATGCAAACTGGTAAGATTTTCACAACTCTCCATGTACATTCCCTCCCTAATGATGCTGTAACAAAGACTATGAGTAGGGTGACTTAGCCTAACAGCAGCACATTCCCTCCCAGCTTTGGAGGCACTACTTGAATCAAAACTCAAGGTGATGACAAGGGTCTGCTTCCCCTAGGCTGTAGAGGAGCCTGGTTTCTCCCGACCTTCTACAGGTGGCCAATAGCTCCATGTGTCCTTGACTGCAGCTGTACTCCCTCATTTGGTCTTCTATCTGTTTATCTATTTTACATTTCCCTATGCACATTTGTGTCTGCACTTTAATCCCCCGGTTTACAAAGGAACATCAATCATACTAGATTATACGCCATCCTCATGATGCCATCACAATCTGATTTGACTTCAAAGACCTGTTGCCAAGTAAGGTCACTGCACTGGTTACTTTTCTGTTACTGTCATAAAACCAAAGCACCATTGGAAGGATAGGATTTACTTCATCTCAGAGCTGAGGGAAATGAGGGAAGATGGGGCAGGAGCTCAAGGTAGAAACCTGGAGGCAGATATTGGAACAGAGACCATGGAGGAATACTGCTTCCAAGCTTGCTTGCCCTGGCTTACTCAGCTACCTTTCTTCTACAGCCCAGGCCCACCTGTCTAGACACTGTACTGCCTGCAGTAGGCTGGACCCTTTTACACCAATTAGCAATTCAGAAAATGTCCCACAGATATGTCCACAGAGCAATCTTACTAATTTTTTAAACTAAGGTGTCAAGTTGACAACCATGATTAGCCATCACAGCCCATTCATAGGCAATAGGTGTTAAGAGATAACTTTGAGAGAGACGTAGCACAATTTATAGCACTAGTTATCAATAAAATAATGTCCAGATACTTCCAAACCACGCATTTAAATGCTGATGAAATCACACTACAGAGATCTTGGCCCTAAGAACCTCAGTGCCCTCTGTATTATTTAAGCCTATTGAAACATCAGGAAGTATGGAATGGGCCAACCTACCTCCCAGGCTCCTCCTTCTCACCTCTATAATATCTGGTCCTGCTTGTGAGCTTGTATAGACTTCCCTACCTCTGAGCCCCACTTCTTAGTATGCTTTTTCTACACACTGATATCTCTCATTTTCTTGAAATAAGCTTCTGTGAAATCTTATCTGATTGCTCCCTTGTTAGCTCATAAATATTTATTGAATATATACTATGTGCCAAGCAAATGGAAGTAAGCAAAAAGCACAAACCCTTCCTTCCAGGTGGTCCCCGTTAGTGACATGTATAGAAAACAATTCTGCTCCAAGAAGAAGCTATAGAGAGAGCATGGGGGGAGGAGCTGCTTCCTTGTGTGTGAGGTCTTTCTGTCATACAAGAGATGCTGATAGGCACATCATATTCAGTATCTGGTCTTATCCTCACATAAACAGGGTGCATGGTCCCATTAACCCCATTTTTCAGATAGAAAAACAAAAATGCCCAAATTGAAAATTTAAAGATGGTTAGTAATTTGGACTAAGTCACACAGCCAACACAAGGAGAACTAGATTTGACTTTACATGTGTGACTTTAAAAACTAGAAATCCCATTGATGGCTGCATGGGATTCCTTTAGACCCGACTTTCTAGTAGTGTACTTGCCTGAAATTTTCCAAACCAAAAATATCTTTAAAGGATATTGACCACTTCCTGTAGGCATAGGGCCAAACAAAGAGGTCTTAATACAAAGCCAAAAGTTGTGCCCTGAGCCTCCCAATTCTTATTGTTCTTGGTGGATTAAGTCAGATCAAGTTTCATATCTCTTTGTCTGTTGATAACCCCCAACACACACACATACGTACACAGATGCACACAGGCAAATGTAAAAAGACTGAGGGTGATATATTTATTGTGAAAACTCCTATTTACCATGCTTATTCTAAATTCAGCCAAACTGACATTGATGGTTAAGAATCACAAGCCTACCTTTGCCAACTTGACCCTGTAACACTCTACCCATGATGCTCTAGAAGACTCATAGCTATCTCAGTGCAAAAAACATATTCTGTTCTCCTTCAAGAGTCCCCTAAGTCCCAGAAGTTCTAACATTGACTAATCCAAACACCAATGGCCGAAGTCTCTTCTGATACTCAAGGTAATCTCTAATCTCTTAACTGTGAGCCTCAATAAAATTAAGAAGCAAATTACAAACTTTAGTTATTCAGTAGCATAGAGTAGAGTTCCCATTCTAAAGGAGACAAATAAGACCATAACAGGAAATTTTTGCATGAAACAAGGCCCAAACTCAGCAGGAAAAATATCAATTTCTTCAGTTCCTGTCTGGCTTCTGGAAGTGGTGGTGGAGTCATCTGGAATCTAGTAGCTTTAGACAGCCCTAGATCTTTAGTTCTGCCTCCTGTAGCACATATAGACTTGTCCTTAGGCTGGCTTCCATTCCTTATCTTTCCTCAAGGGATGTCTGTAGTTCCTAACTTCTCCAAAATCCTGCAGAGCGTTTGATGTTGCCACACGTTGCTTCCCTCAGTGACTTTCTGCACACCTGGTGAAAGCCTCCACAACTTTGTGGCTCTTTCATTTTTCATTCCCAGCACCAAGTGAACCATGCTACCACCTTCTAAACCAGCACAAAAAAAAATGCAGTCCAATCCCCTTTAACCACCTCTGAAGAGGACTCAGTGTGCATTGGTTGGAAAACACTTCCTTGGGTGTCTGTTTTGATCAGGGGACACCTTCCATGGCATTCTGTTTCCAGGTAATCTTAAATAAATTTGCATTTTCACAAGCTGGAACATTTGATAGGTGGAGTCTTGTCTGGATCCTTTTTCTATTGTCCCAGTTAAAGCATGGTTTCTCTTTAGTAGCACTATTCCTCTAGGCAGTTGTAGCTAATTCCTCTGTGCTGGCCTGGTCTATGTACTTAACTTACTCATGCTCCTTTGTCCACAAACAGCACACTTTGCATCTCATTCTACTTACTACCACTTAGAACTAAGAGCTGCAGCCTGCACCCACACCAAAGCCTGGATGTTTGGCAGTATTGGAATACCCTTTACCAAACTACTAGCCCATCACTATTGATTTCAGCTCACTCTGATTTTTAGGAGATTAACAGAGTGTAAACAGAAAATAGGCTCTATCCTGTTGTAGACAGAATTCTTGCTCGTTTCTGAAACCCATGAGCACAGTCTACTTTCTGCTCCTCTCAGCATTCTAGCTTTCCTTATGCCTACCAGACTCAACTGTACTCTTGCTTACAGCACTGTAGGGTTTCTCTAACCCATGTGTCCAAATGTTTCCACATTTTTCTCATAAACCAGTTCCAATGACCTGTGTGGTTACACAGTAAGGAGGTCACACAACAGCCCCACTCTTGGCACTAGTTTTTTGCATTAGCTTCTTTTCTACTTGTGACAAAAATATGTGACAGAGGTGACTTAAGAAAGGCAGAATTTATTTGCTTATCTATTTGAGAGTATCCGGCCCATCATGACAGAGACACAGGACAGCAGAGTATGAGGTGGCTGGGCCACACTGCATGTGTAATCAGGAGACAAGAAAGATGAGCACTATTGCTCAGCTCCCTTCTTCCCTTTTTTTATGCAGTCCAGAACCCCAGTAGTTGGGATGATTCTTTTCACTGTGGGTCTTTTCTCCTCGGTTTACTGCAAATACCCTCTTCATACACACAGCCAGAACTCCATCTCATTAGCAACCCTAAATGAAGCTTATTTAACATGAAGATTAACTCTCACACATCCCAAACTGGAAATTCAGTGGAGAGAATTTAGTTCCTTCATAGGAAAAACAGATACATAAACTTTTGTACATTCTGGAGATGAAATGCCACACTGCCTGAAAATAAATGATATCTTAATATGTTCAGTTGACTATTACAATCACAAAGGGATCATCGTAGAAGTCAGTATGAAAAAACTGAGTATCATGCGATTCCACTGATAAGATAGTCTCAAAAATACAAAACCATAGTGATAAAGAACAAGAGTGACTACAAAGGGTTAGCAAAGAGGCTGCTTTGGGTTTGCTGCAGTATTAGAACTACTCAGAGTCCTCATGTTGGTGGTTATGCAGCCCTAAATACATAGTTAAAATGTATAGAATTGAACACCCAAAAATCTACTTAATGATGTTATTTTAAATGAAATTTTAGGGAAAGGCACTGAGCATACATATGTGTTTTCCTAGTAGCTGTTAATTGTTGATAGTCTTGAGGAGCACAAGGAAACTACAACAACCTGGGGCTGGATGAAGGAATAAACAACTGAGCATATCTCCATGTATCTGTTGTCACTTCTGTGACCTACCATGGTAGGAAAAGGCCTTGCTGTTCATGATGTGGAAAAAATTCACGTGTGTTTGTTTGAGATGCTGCTGATGGATCTTTGAGCCTCTAACGCTAGAATTCCAAGAGGAGGATTTGTAGCCAAAGATGTTTTTATCAGTAAGTATGTCATGGTACTAACTCAGGGTGACTAGTGTCACAGATCCAAGAGAGATGAGGCCATGAGATAACAAGAGCTCTAGTTCAGAGGCAAGGGATCTGGGCTACCCAAATCATGAAGGCATGTATCACCTGAACACAGAAGTGAAGTCTGGAAGAGTACGCAAAGAAATAGGGTTTCCCTAGGACACAAAGCCAAGACCATGATCAACCTTCGAGAAAAACCTTTGCTATCTCTTCTATCCACCCACTTTTCTCTCACCAGCCTGAAAATGAGATTTTTTTAAAAGTAGCAATTTGCTGCCAGACTGGCTTACAAGTGCACAGTGAGATTTTTTTATTAGCCAAGTGATTAATATTAATATGATAATTCATAGTAGGATACAATTCATTTCTTGACAAAACCACTGACAATGCATTGCTCAGTTACTCAGCAACCCAGACAAATGTGATGTTCTTGTCTCTGTCTTGTGATTTCTGTAATAGCAGAAATAATGAAGTATTGTTTGGCTTAACATAATCACTGGAGTTTCTCTCTGGTCTTGGAAGGAAAAGACACACAAGCTAGAGTCCTTTTTAAATGTATAATCAGTTTCTCATTCATGACATTATATAAATAAAAAGTGAATTAATTTAGAGGACAAGTGATCCAGTATATATCTTCATTATGTGCTAAGATTAGTGATCCTATGGAAACCTGTCAGCCAAGAACATTTTGTTATTATAGAGACAGTAAGAATCTTCTTAGATCTATACACAATAACCACTTAAATAAGATTAGAGCTAAAATGCATTATGAAATTTTATGTTTCATAAGACAACAAAACTCGGTTAAGTGGGAGAAGAAAATAAAAATAAGTAATATTTAATAGGACACAAATACTAAGAGGAGACTTTTCATTGACTCAAATGAGGTCTCTGTTTCAAATCCACCATCTGGCATTTTGCATGTGTCTGTCTGCAACATAATTTCTAAAGGAGATGACTGATTTTAAACCAAATTCAATACCCACTCTAACAAAGAGTAATAAGATACAACTTAAGTCCCTTCTGCAGCTCCATGCTTTTCAGGCAACAGCTGAAGAGCCCTGTAAAACAATCTTATAAAGAAACTGTACCCGCTTGTTTGGAAAATAAGCACTCAATATTAACAAAAGCATGTGTGTGAAAATGGACAGGACCATGGCTTTTTATGCAAACTGATTTATGCTTGGACTTGTGTACTATGTTCTCATGTGGGTCAAATACAGCATTTCACCAGAACTTCCCACGTGACTGAGGGTAAATCTGTTGAGCTAAAAGACATGACAATTTGACTATTTACCAGAAGACTGAAAAAAATGTAGATTTGAGCTGTGGAAATTGAGTCCTGAAAATTTAGTGATTTCTCTATAACTACTGCTCTAGTGCTACTGGGAAAATTGTTTTGTTTTGTTTTGTTTTGTTTTTAAAGCTGAAAATGTGAAGTGTATATACTGAAAAATTCAAGACTCAGAAAGATCAATAAATGAGAGTATGGTTGATTATTCTACATTAACAACAATAAAACAATTGGTTAAATGAGAAAACAATACCCTTTGGATCCCTTAACCAAGCTATCAAATAAAATCATTATGCAGGAGTTCAATTTATTAAGATGAAACTTTGTGTCACTCAGTAGGTTTCTTTGGAAGATATAAATGTTTTCATCTTCCAGCTGGGTGTGGGATGTATTAGCAAAAGAAATAGCTATGCATAAAATGTATCTCCAACATTGATATAGATTTCAGGGAATGGACATATCGAGACATGGTAAATACAGAAATGGAAGAAGAAAAGTGTCTTTTGCAGTCTTGATAATCAAGGATTTCCATAAGATTTTAGGAGCTAGTTTGAAAGTGTGAAAATGTTTCACAATGTAGTCTTTGGCCTTTAAAGCTGAATCTTAGAGTTGATGTTGTACATGCAGCCAATGCAGCATATCTTAATGAGACACTCAGAAGAACAGCTGGATTTATCCAGTAGGATCAAAGCCAACGGCAGAGGCAGAAAGTGGGTCGTGGTTCCCATGCAGTGGGGTGTGACCCACCAACAATGAGGAAGGGGGAGCAAGAAGAGGAGTGAGGCCCATTTGCCCCCAAAATATCCATTAATGGCTTCAAATGCTCTGAAGGTATAAATATGCAAAGTAATGAACCCTAGAATACAAAATGGAAACTGAAAGCTGATGAAGTTTTTTACAGATATCAGTAAATTCATACATTTTATTTTTTCTGGATTGGGTTTTGATGGATATACAAAGTCTGTCTGTTAGTCAGTTTAGCCCATCCTTGGCCATCTCATCTTAGGTTTGCAGTCTCAGGAGGCCTCTGGTCTTTGGTCTCATTACAGTTCGAGCTGTTCCAGTTTTCATTAACTATTACAGCATCCTATTTATTAACTGCTTTCAGGCTTAGGTGTCTGAGACTTATTTAACAGCACTGTGGGATAAGGATGATTATATTTCCATGGACAAGAATAAGAGACTTCAAGATCTAGATTGTCAAGGTCACAACACAGACACCTCCCAGAATCCAGCAGCCAGTCTCCAGAGCCTAAGCCTCCACCTGAAAATTCTCCCTACTTAGTTGTCTTTTTGAAAAAATTATGCTCTGTATGTAATATTTTTCAATTTAAATCATAGTAAAATTTTAATTTACTTTGCCTTTGTTCTCTTTAATGTTGGACAAACCACAGACATTTCCAAAGGACCCCTGCATGGACTAGCAGCCCTCAGGCAAAGGAGAAATGTATTCTCTTATGTGAATATAAGGGAACTTCCTGCTCATAAGTACAGCACTGGAGGAGGAAGTGGGCTGGGGAATACATAATGTTCTCCTAAGCACTGCTGGACTGTTTTCTGAGGAGCAAATACCTTCCAGGGATATTGAAAATCCTGTGGGGCTGAAGGGCCAGGAGAGCAAAGGGGGGAGGGCAGAGCTTGAAAGAGTCTTTGGAACAAGCCTCTTCTCTTCAATAAAATCAACAGGACATAAATTGGGTCTTTGGATCAAACTTCAAAATGGAGCATTCAGCAATGTCTCTGATCTTTGTAACATGTTTTAGTTTTCAGCTGTCACTCTGGGTTCAGCTGCTGAGGTCTCCAAATGCGATTGGTTCTTTGCCAGAAGATAATCGTGCAGGTCCATTCTTAGCTCCTCTCTAAGTGAGCTTTGTATTCACAAAAGGGCATGCTGCTTCTAAATAAAAACCATCATTTTGTTACATTATTTAGCCTGTGGTCATTTTTTTTGGAGTTTCAGAAGTTCTTTTCCTAGGAAAAGCCCCCTAGCACCTGTTATGGCTGTATGTGTTTCTGTCCCCAGTGTTTTAGACTGGTTTAGACCATGGTGGGAAGCTGGAAGCCCTCAGACAGCCTGTGATATGTAACAACATTCCCCACTGCCCTTGATGTCCTGGGGAAGCAGCTCTAATCAACTCTCCAAGGATGGGCTTGATGTATCCTCTGAGTTAAGGAACATGTTATTTTACCCCATTTAAACATGACTCCCATAAAGGCCAATACAGCAACATGCTCTTCAAAGAGTTTACTGACCTCAGTGACCTTGAGGTTGGCTATTTGCTGTAGGAGGTAATTACCTTCTGGATAGAGTATTACAGTGACATGATTAAAGGGATGATGGAAAATTATTTATTTTACAAGCCAGGCCCAAACTATGGTAGAAGAAGCTTAGTTTCCTTTTGTAGGACAAGTTTTTATAAGGTGTAAGCCCTCCTTGGAAGGATAAAGCCAGTTTTAGTCATTAATCATTTAATGTAAATTAATTGAGGCCAATGAATAAAAGTGGACATAGAAAAGAAAAAGAGAATGGCATATTTCTAAAGTCTCATCCCAGTAGAAGTGGAGACTAAGGTGGGATCTCTTGGATTTAAGTGATATTAAGGGTAGGACATGGTGAGAGACATCCCCAGATGGAGAATAGAGACATGTTAATAAGTAGAAAGGAAGTGACTTTTAAAGTTGACATCACTCCTGTACAATACCATTAACCTTGATTCCTTAACCATCAGGAAGTCTCCATAAGGCTACAATGCCAATTATTGTAACTGCAGAGTGTGCAAGGGACTAAGGAACACAGACTATCATTTGTGTGCTATTTTGAAAGTTCTTGAACATCTAGCACCACAACAAATTATAAACCTAAGGCACAAAGTCCATCAAAAAGCCCTACTTGCTTGTTGCCTATCTCACACTAGGCCGGTATTTCTCTCTAAACAAGGGGGCTGAATGGGAACAGAAAACACCAATATTTAATGGAATTAAAATTCTAGAGACCTTTATCATCTCATCTGGCCCATTGGGGAAACATTACAGAATTCATGAAGGACATACACAAGAATTCAATTCACCATTCACCTCCAGTTCTACTTTCTTGGGAATGGAGTTCCTCAAACAAGGGTAATGAATGCAACTAAAGAAGGATTTCAAAGTCCAGTGTATCTGAGGACAGAGACTCTAAAGAATCATTTGTTGATCATGCAGTTTCTAGTTCATTCTTTCCCACATCTACTCCTAGTCCACTCTGCCACTTTAGAGTAGTTATCAAAGGCAGAGTTTACGGGATTCAAGCTTGGCCAAAGCAAACAGACCAAAAATTTGGGAAATGATTTATCTTAATCCAAGGGTAGTAATCCAATTTATTTGACTGGGATGCTTCACATTTCATGGTTCACCCAGCAGTATTTGGGTTTGGCAAACAATGTGTAGGGAGAGCAAACCCTGCAGTGTCAGCCACTTGTGAACAGAATGATTTTAGTATTAAAAATACACATGTTGTTCCACCTTTTCATGTTTCTGCTGGAGACCACAGCTGGTGATGAGAGGTTTGGGCCACTTGGGATCGTTTTCTTTCTCAGTGACATTCTGCAGATGGAGTCTGATCAGCCCCTCACATCTACAGTCACCAATGGCAAGAGTGCAAAGGATGGAGATTAATTGGCTCATGTCCACCTTGAGGAGTGCAAAACTCCTAGGACAATGTACGTACAACCCACATTTCATGAAGAGGTGAATTTGATTTGAAGCAAAGACTTATTGGTAAATATCCTTGACATGAAGACAGATTTAGCCTCTCTTACTCTCTCTGCAAAACACAGGAGATCCAAAATCCTCTTCTAGCTTCTGCGCTCACAAACCCATACCCACATGCAGACAAATATGCATATACATAATTTAAAATAATAAAAATAAATCAACTTTAGAAAAAGAAGTGGAAGGTCACCTTTGTCTACATACTGAATTCTAGGCCAGCCTGGGCTACATAGACCATATCTTCTGTATGTATATAAATATATATATTATTCAATTATTATTTAATTAATATGTTATAATTATACACAATTATATATTATAATACATATATGTGTGGTGTATATAAGTATGTATATAAGTATGTATGTATGTATGTATGTATGTATATCATCACCTGGGGCAAAAAAAGAGTTCTCATTAAGGAATCTACTAATCTGGATTCAATTCCTAATTATACATGATTTCCATGATTAGATCCTCACATTCTCAATCTCAAGCACTGAAATAAAGATTCCTAAAGTTTTGTTAAAGTAACTTCAGTGTCATAGTCCTGGATTTCCGTTACTATCATAATCAGGAAGTCATTTTCAATTTTGATTAAATTAATACCGATGGATGTCACAGGCAGATTCAGATATGACCCAGGCTGTGGTGGTCTGAACAGTGGTGCCAGGGCAGCAGTGAATTGATTTGACTTCATTATTTGCTCTCTATTCACCTACACTTTATCCCATTGGCCCAACCAGTTCATTTCCTGTTTTAGTCAATAAAGTTTTATTAGAGCACAACCATGTTTACTCTTTATGGATTATCTGTGGCTACATTCCCTCAACAGCAGAGCTGTGTGGTTGTGACAGAGACTGTAAGGCCTGCAAAGCCAAAAATATTTGCCATCTGGTCCTTTGTGGTGGTGGGGGGGGAGACTTTGCTGGCCCTGTTCTGTAACTTTGAAGTTTATGTTCACAGTCTTTGTACTGTAGTGCATGCCGCCTTCTCTTATTTTTCCTTGGACCTTAGACTTTTCTTCAGACCCAACTCTGTGACTTCACTGTATCCCTAACTCTTCCTCACATGTTCTTCTTGTGTTCTTCATTCTCAGGTCAGACGTTATGTGTCCATGCACTCCCTTTTTCCCACCTAGATGAACTTGTCAGCTTAATACCGGCCAATATTCCTCTTTTATAAAATTCTTAATACCTTTTGGGAAATTGACTCTGATAAACTGTTTCTAACAATAACTAGTCTTCATTTAGCCCATGCTTCATTGTTCTGAGTTCTTGGGACATTTGGAATAATAGATGGAAACTTGTTCAGGAGGACAAACCAAGTCTTTTATTTGTTACATTATGCATACAGGATAGATAGCATAAAGCCACCAGTATTTGCAATGCTGGGACAGTTAGTTTCGATTTATGCTGTGGACAGTTCTTCACAGCTTAGAATACCGTCCCAGCCAAATTTGGCATATGTAAAAACATCTTCCTTCCTTCCTTCCTTCCTTCCTTCCTTCCTTCCTTCCTTCCTTCCTTTCCTTCTTTCTTTCTTTCTTTCTCTCTGTTTTTGAGACAAGGTCTCTCTTTCTCCTCAAACACAGTCATAACAAATTATTATATTTCATATCTCAAAAAATTTTGCTTTGCTTCCTTTCCCCAACCTAACAGAATAATGGCTGTACTGAAGTCCTTAAAGAGTTTTGTTCCCAGTTGATGGGTTAAAATGATCAAGTCTGTAGTCTTTATGGGGGGATTTAGTAATTTGTACTTCTACAAGCAATTTCATAATAAAACATGACTCACAACACATTAAATTTTGAAGAAAGAAGATAAACTCTGCTTAAACCAGTGGTTCTCAACTTTCCTAATACTGTGATCCTTTAATATAGTTCTTCATGTTGTGGTGACCCAACCATAAAATTATTTCATCGATACTTCACAACTGTAATTTTACTACTGCTATGAATCATAATGTAAATGTCTGATATAAAGGATACGTAATATGGAATCCCAGAGGGGTCATGACCCACAGAGAACCCACAGGGTCTTGAGAACCACTGGCTTAAAACACTGTGGGATGCTAAAATAGTAGGGGAGGCCATCTACACTCACCCTGCTCATCTTTCAGCAATGGACTGTATAGAAGAAACAAATCACTTTTCCATCATTGGTGGATTTTTTGTCTCTCTGTAATAAGCTATAGATTTGGAGACAATACTTGAAACCTCATAGGTAACAGACACAATGCTGTTTACTCCCTATGTTGGAACTGGGTTCAACCATGGACATTTCATGCAAAGCACCCTATAAGAGAATGTCATTCTGTCTTTCACTGAAGGTGACCATTCTCTTTAGGGGCATAACTGATCCCTGTCTACAGGGACTGATGCTATAATTGTGACCATTGTGAGTAAATGACCTATGCAGACACAGTCAATGATCAGAATCCTGGATTCAGTGACCAAGGATAAGTAAGGCCTTATCTGATACAGTTGTGTTCCTCTTACCAAAGTTCTGAAAAAGTAAAGAAGAGTGACAGCACATACAATTCATGTAAGGAATGCCAGTTGAGCTGGTGAGTAAGTGGAGATAGAGAAAGGGTGCAGCTGCCATGCAGTAACACCCCAGGCTCCTCTATGAGATGGTTTAACTGTGCACTAGCCATCGAAGAAATCCATATCAGGCTTGTGTTAGCAGTAATTTGTATCAATCCTTATATAGGCCTCTCCTCTTTGGTTGGCAAATAATAACTCAGTGTCCAGATGCACTATAGGCAGTTGATTAGATTTGAGGTTTTATTTTCTTCCTGACCAAAGTTCTGTCATTTTTGAGACTCACAAAAAATCTTCTTAATGTTTATCTAACCCTTTCGCATGACTGGTAAAGTCTCAGCTTTGTGCATGGAATTCGCATGCAATTCTTCCATTTCCACCCTGCTCCAGGGACCATGGGAAGTTCAGAGGCTGTGGGGAACAGTACAATACCATGCTGAAGTGTATGACTTCACAGCTAGTTGTCAAGGAGGTGAGTGACCATCACAATCAGTAGGATTGGTGCTATGGGGCACAGAGAGGAAAATCAATTTCTGTGGCATTGTCTTAGATAGCTGCCTATGGAAAGTGTTGTGAGTTCAATGGGAAGAGAATACCAAGAAGGTGTTCCTGTATACAGGCATGATCTGAGCATGGTCTTCTGAATATGAGACTGTGGCCCAGGTATGATCAGCAAGGGGAAGTGACTTACGCTAAGTGAGTGGGCAGATAGGAAGCTACAACTAGCTTCAGAGAGATCCAAATAAGAAGAAAATGAAACTCCTAGTGCTTTTCCAAAGAAGGATTGAAGTTGTTCCACCAGATAACAGAGGTCCTCAATCAAGGATACGAATGAATTTACACCTTAACAATAGTTTTCAGATGAGTGTGGATTGCAACAGGTTGGTAGGAAAACTGGAAACTGAATCTAATGAGGAAAAAAAAAATGGATGAGGACAGACAGACTGACTGACTCCAAACTTGGAGGCTGAAGGAAGAGATAGACCTAAGAAATATTTCCTTCATGAGATCAACTGGACCGGGCAGGCAGCAGAGGGTAGAAGGTGAGGCAGCCCATGATGCTGAGCAGGACTTGGCTTCCAGCTTGGCTCTTCATGAGCTGTACTGGACTAGAAGAGCACAAGGAAGAGGATGAGTTGGCTTGAGATGAGTGAGTGACCACTTTGAAATGCCCATTTAGAGATGATAGGCATATGCTGAAAACATAGACAAACCATTAACCAGGAAGTAGGGGAGGAGGGGGAGTATTTTGAGAGTTAACATCATTTGGTGGAGCTGGAGTCCACCAGCATGAAAGGGAGCCTCAATGAGGGTATCTTGAGAAAGAACAGAATGCCAAGCAAAAATCCCACAAATCCAGGGACGATTACTACATGTGAGGAACCCAATAGAGGGAGAGAGGCAGAGGGAAAAAGAGAAAGAGAGAGATGTAAAGTGATGCTATCATCACCAAACTGTGATACCTGTGGTTTAAATAGGACAATTACTGTGAAGAACAACTTGAGAATGGGTGCCTCACCCCCAAAACTCAGAGTGTATGCTTGTAGGGGAAGAGTGTTTAAGAGTAGACAGGGTAAAAACCAACCTCAGGTGAACTGAAAGGGGCAGGAAGCTTAGGGGATTTGAGACAAACATCTTGAATGCCTCCAATGATTTCCAGGAAATGTGTTTTGAACAAGGAATTCAAGTACCAAAAACATTATGAAAAGGTAAAGCAATAGAAAGTGAGCAAAAAGGAAAAGGCTGCCTTACATCATGAACTGGAGAGTGAGTTCACTGAGCTAGCTGTCTGTAGGTTGTGTGGCCTTTGCTAAACTTCGTGGATACAGGACATGTCATACAAGAACCCAAATTTGGTTAATGTTTAGCTGTTAATCACCAACTTGAAAAAAATTAGGGGTTTTGTTTATGTGGGGTTTTTGTTGTTGCTGTTTGGTTTTGTTTTTGCTTTTGTTTTGAGGCAGGGTCATTGGTAGACCAAGCTGGCTTTTACCGCTCTATGTAGCCAAGGATGAACTTGAATTTCTGGGCCTGCTACTTCCATCTCATGAGTGATGGGATGTCAAATGTGTACCACCATACTCTGTTTATGCAGTGCTGAGGGTAGAACCTGGATTTTTAATGTATGCTAGGCTTGACTTGTATCTTTAGCCTGAAACTTTTAATAATTTCAAACAAAGCATCCATATTTCTATTTTGCATGTCCTGGCCTTTGTGTCTCCATTTGACATAATATAAAATGCTCTGGTGTGTAAGATATGTCGGTTACTATTACTTGGTTATGAATGTGTCCAAAAATGAATTCATTGATTTTATTGTTGCTGTTATCATAAAAGTTCACAGCCTCAATTTCCAATTAACTTTTAAAGACACAATAATGGTTACCATGTCTTAACTAATTTTCTTTTACAAAACATTATTTTAGCCAGCCATAGTGGCATACACCTATTATCTTAGCACTTGGAAAGCAAAGACAGGTGAAACTTTGTGAGTTTAAGACTAGCTTGCTCTACACAGTGAGTTCCAGGCAAACTGGGACTACACAGTAAGCCATGAGGGGTGGGAGGAGATTTTTTTTTTATTAGTTCAAATTAAGAACAAGCTTGTTTCACATATCAATCCCTTCTCCCTCTTCCTCCCCTCACCCCCATCCTCCTCCCCCCCCGACCTACCCCCACCTCATCCACCCTCCATTCCCCAGGCAGGGTAGGGGCCCTCAACAGGGGAGGAGATTTTTAAGGTAATTTTTAAAAAGTCATTGTTCTGTATATTTTATACTTGTTAATTCCTTTCTTGTTTCCAGCAATCACATTGGAGGCATTGATATCAACTTCAATGTAGACATTAAGGTTGTAGTGGTTGTTATTCTTAGGCTCATAGAACTTCTGAATGAGCCAATGGGAGTAGATCACAGATGAACAATGGACGAAAGAACACCCACTTGGTAAGGCATGAAGACAGAGTTCAAACTCAGACATCTGGCTCCAGAATTTGTGCATTTAATCAAACCTGGCCTATGGTCTTCGAGCTCTTTCTTCCTGCCATCGCCATCGAGGCATTCTGTGTGTGTGTGGGGTCAGGACCCATGGGCCCAGTAAGTACTCAAAATCATGGCACACAGCCCTTCCATTTGGGGACTATGAAGACCATCTTGAGTGAGGCATAGAAGGGCAATTGTCATCATCCCATGGTCTACTGTGCCTTCCCTTTCCTCTCATTTGAACTCACATGTTTAAGTGTTCTCAGAACTTCTAGTTCTCCTCCAGAAGGGCTGAGGTTTGAATTTAGTCCATTCCCTGCATGTCTGATGGACCATTTGCTACCAGGTCATGGAGAATACTACAAATACCTCTCTTCTAGCTCTACCATTCTCTCTGTGGGCCTGTAATGAGCATCCCAGTGACATTTGGAGGAGAGATGCTAATAGAATCCAGCAAATCTTTTTCACTGAAAGTTACTGAAGCTATAAAGGAATAGAGATGAAGGAATGATATGATTCTTTTCCTGTTGCTGACTGCTCTAAGTTAAAAGACAATATTTTAGTGTTATGAATTCATTGCTATGAAGCCATAATATCTGCTCGTTACAATGTCAGTCAAAGAGACAAAGAGATTTCTAGAGCCATCCATCAGTCATTCATTTTCGTCACTGAAGGTCATGGATGGCGAGTTATGACTTATAACTTCATCTTCTGTTGGGTTCCAATGTGCATTTCAAAGTTCGAAGCAATACTCCAACACTTAACATAACTTACACTGTCATAAAAGAACCCCAGACCTCTCTGTGGGGGGAAAAAAGAGGCAATAGTTTCAAGGTTTGTGGGGAAAGGTAAGGAACCGAGATGTATTGGACTTGACAAAGTGTTAGGTAAACAAAGCCATGAGTATTAAAGTTTAGGCTCTAGTGATTAGTGGGGAAGTACAGGATAATAAGCACAGAGGGGTGTCGCTCAAGGTACTTTAGACTCCGACTGTGTTTATTATCCAGTATCAGTATGGAGATATATGCCTGACTACTTTTATGGTGCCATTTAGGACTTTAAAATAAACTCTTATGCTCAGAAAGAGGTTACTAAATTACTCACCCTGTAAGCTTTTCCTTGATTAGCATAATTCCGCCCATTACACGGCTTATCAAGAGTGTGTTTTCATTGTTGGGCCCGCGTTCTGAAGAGACATTCTGGGATACATTGCCGTGGCATCGTGTCAATCCTGAAATAGCACCTTTCGCTGACTTTGAAATTAAATAGCCCTGTATCATTTGCAAAGAGAATTTCTCCAGGTTCCCGCTTCCCCAGATGATGCCAGTGAGTGATGTAACAACTTCTCCCTGGCTAGCCACCAAATAATCCCCCTCCCCTTTTTAACTTTGATTTCAACTTTTCCGTTTTGCAAGGGAGAGTGTGGGAAGACGTACAGTAAGAGTCCTGGTGAAAGTCGGGGTTCTTTTGTGCTCAGACAAAAACAAAAACAAAAAACAGAAAAAAAAGACTGCTTCTAGACCAAGCTTAGCTTTAAGTGGACCTACCAGAGCAGAGAGGAGAGACCACAGTGGTCGCCCCTGGTAACACTGAAAAAGCCTCCTCCTCCAGACTTCCGGTGTCTGGGTTCAATCTGAATCTCTCTCCTAGGCCAGGAAGTTCATGAGTGTACACTAGATGGCAGCATGGTATACTGGCCATCTTGGAGAAACCCGCCCAACAGTCAGAGCCTGTGGGCCAGCCACCAGGTGCCCTTCCCCAAGAGTTCCAGCACAAGTGTCATTGGCAACTCAATATCACACAGCACTGTGGATCACTGTGGAAAACTGCCCCAGGATAGCAGGCCTCCTCTGTGTGGCTCGCTGTTTCTTGGACCGACCCCCCCCCCACACACACACACACAGAAAGGGGTTTTCTTTGAACTGCTCTTTTCATCTCTCTCATTCTCTGTGGTTTTGCAAGGTGAGTGAAGACCATGTGTTTACTCTACGCGCAGGGAACAGGTTCTTTCAGTTGAGTTCACATAATGCGCATGCTATGTCCTGGAGTGCCCATTGCTCTTGCAGAACTGCATAGTTCATGTGAAACTGCCTCCCCTTGGCATCCTGGTTCCACATCCCCCCAAAGGAAAGCCGACTGAGTAGTACATGCGCCCAGAGAGGGAGCAAACACAGTAAGTTCAAAGGCCCAGCAACGGACATCTGTAGCACGTGAAATCTGAACAGTAGCTCAGAGTTGGCCAAAGTCAACGCCAGTTGCAGAAAAGGAAACTGAGACCCAGACTTCTAGGCCTGGCTAAGGCCACACACCTTATGAGAAAGCAAGGCAGGACTGAGAAAGGGGCTACCCTGCAGGTCCGTTTCCGTTGCTCTATGTGTGATTTATAGAAACTCGTAAATCTACAACGCAAACACCCTCTGAGCCCGGGGACTGAACTGGATCTCCTCCTCTTACCCTCCTGGCCACCCTACCCTGTGCAGTGCCACAGTACAGCCCAGGCTGGGCCCCACCGCCACATGTCTACATGTCTCCACCAAGAAGTCGTCCTTCTCTGCGAGCAGGAGGGATAATTCACGTGAGAATTCACTGGGAAATCGCACCAAAGAGACAGGACCTAAATACTGCAACCCTTTTCTTGACATTGCCCCTGGATCAGAGAAGAAAATTCCAGAACTTTCTTAAGCGAACCCATTTGAGCATTTGGATTTTTTTTTTGTCTCTCTCAGTATTCATATAGTCCACTTTCTCCCCCTTCAGACCTTTGAGTCCTAATTCAAACCAGTTAGCGCCCCTCCCGGCCCCCCTCCCCGAGGGTTCACCTATCACTACATATTGTTGATTTGCAAAACACACAGATTCTTTCCCTAGACAGGCACAGTTTTCACGGTTTTCTTCAGACCCTGAGCCTTTTCCCAATTAAGCCATGGACCACTTCTCTCTGGTTAGGATTACAAACACCACCCAGTCCGCCTGCTCCAGCAGCCCCTCCCTTCCTCTGACACATGGTTCTTTTGATCTCAACCCCAGACCATCACACAGGCTCCTAATTATTCACGAGCCATAAATCATGGCAGTAATGTGTGCCTTGCTAGGGAAAGGAGTGTTGTTGGCCATAGGAGACTGGAAAACTGGGTGTGTTTAGTGTTTGTGAAGGAGAACAGCGCGCGGAGGGGGGCAGGCAGGAAGAGTGAAGATGTTTTAAATGTTTGTAGAAATAGTTGCTTTGATGTTGAACCCTCCCCCAGAGGAAGTCGACAGTCTGAAAAGTCCGTCTGTACTTTTTCATATTTGCAGAGGTAATGAAATCCACAAGTCCCTTCAAGAGGCAGGTGTAAGCAAGGATTGCTCTAGTGAACACCCCGCCGACTTTCAAGCTGGGGGGCGGGGACAGGGAGCGAGGCCTATGAATGGGCCTGGTACTGTCCACCTCTTCATTTTGGTAATTTAATTTTAGGCACTCGTCGCCATGGGCAACCTAAACTCTTCGGTGATCTTATTGAAAGGCGATTCGTCTGGTTAGCATTGGCATTTTCACGAAGAAACACTGGGAACCCTAAATTATGTTTGTTTCGTTTGTCCTGAGCCAAAATGTGCTTGAGTCTGAAAATCGTAATCATTTCCACAAGACTGAAGTTACTCTACAGACATGACCATCTTCTAAGTGTGGGTTGTGTGCCGAATGGGCAACTATTCTTTGTATCCAGGGTGAGACAGACTGAACGAAGGCCATGACTAACTTACAGGCATCTTTCCACTGACAGAGTATTCCTGAAATACAGACTATTGACAACGTTTTTTTCCTGTAATTTGTTATGTTAGCCACCCTCCTTGGCTATAATTCACAGGGAAGACTAAAGTGTAGCAAAATTGTGACCTTCACCTTTATTTAACAAAGACACCTTGAAAATCTATGCTGGACTAACTCTTGGAATTATGGCAGGAGTGAAATCAAGCGAATGTTTAATGAAATTTCTGCTTCTATGGTAGTGCCACAGTGAACAAACAGTCTAGGCATTGCAGGCTGTACAGTCTTTTTCATGGTTTCCTAAACCTGCCTTCATAATATGAAGCATCCATAGAAATGCATAGAGAATTAGCATAGTTGTGATCCCAGGAATATTTGTTGTTATTTTTTAAAAGGAAGTAAGACAAATTTGGGCCTTCGGCTATTCCTTGTTAACCCTCTGCCTAAAGAGAGGCATGGTGAAATTAGAGAAAACCATGGAAGGAAGAATGGTCGTTCTGAGTGTACAAGGTCAGGGTAGGATAATTCAATCATCTGAGAGTGTACACAAAGTCTGTGGAGCAAGTGACAGCAGAGCTAAGACTTGCTGGGTTGGCAAAATTCAATCCCATAGAGGACTGGAAAAGAATATCTTAAAGAAGGGGAAAGAAAGATGTGTTCAAATTCAAAGATGGGTCCCATGGAGAACTGAAAGAGCCTCTGTGCCATGGGCTCGGATGCTGGCAGTAGAAGTGAAGTGATAGAAGAAAAATCAGGAAGGGATTCAAGGAAGGATTGCATCCTAAGAGCAGACTCACATTTCCAGGAGAGGACTTTGCCACTGCATAGCAGTTCATTCTGGGAGTTCGGTGCTTGTGGAGACAGCTGGACACAGCTCATGCTTCAGAGCCTCAGCTAAATGATAGATGGTCTAATGGTAGCATGTTAAGCAACAGCCAATACAAGAAAATTTCTGTTGTGGGAGAAGAGAGGCTTGGAGCAGTCTCAGACTCATGGAAGTCTTATCACAACCCAGCTTTCCAATGTTGTAACAGGCACCTGAGACAACTAGTTTATAACGAGAAAAAGGGAGTTGGACTCACAGTGTTATGCTTTTCAGTCCTGGGTTATTGGCCTGCTGCTTCTGGGTCTTTGGCAAGGCAACATCAAGGTAGAAGCATATGGAAGAGGAAGCTACTCTCTCACAGTGGATTAGAGGCACAAAATTAGTGGGAGAACGGCCAAGCCGTAAGATCCCCTTCAGGAACACACTGCCAATGCCTTAACTTCCTCCACTTATAAAGGGCTTACCACCACCACCCCTAATAGAGTCAGAGGCTAGGGAGCAAGCCTTTAGCATACCAGCCTCAGGGGACATTTCAGATCCAAACCATATCATAACAGAGTCATTTTTTTCCACTAAAGCATGACATTCTATTTATGAGTTTCTTTTACAGCAAAATTTCTGAGTAGCTTTCCATTATTGGTGACAGAAATAGATTTTACTTTAACAGTGATCAAGATTAATATGACCAATATAAAACACATGCTACCACGACATCCTAGATGATACACCAAAAATACAACATCATTTCTGTGATAGCTTTACAAAAATTCATAACCTCATCCCAGGAACATATTATATAAACCTAAATAGAGGAACTGACTAAAAAAATAAACCAAAAGCCTGGGGAAATGTAAAGGTTTCAAAGGACCCAGGAATGCCACTAATTGGGGAAAGTGAAAAAGAAGTAATAAATTCAATGTATTGACTCTCGGGACAAAAAAAGGGGTGGGGCGTTATTAGGAAAAGTAGTGTAATCCAAATCAAGTCTGTAATTTAGTTTATAGTGTTGTACCTGTGTTGTCTTGGCTTTAGTAATTATGAAAGAGTTTAACACCAGAGTGATGTGGTGGGGGGACTCTATTATTTCTTCAGCTTTTCTATAAGGCTAAATCTTGGGGGAAATTAAGGGTTTTTAAATAAATTTTATATTAGAATAATCCTGATATATGATCCAATTCCAGACAGGAAGTATTGATAAATGTATCTTTGTTGTCTTGTTAATTTGTCTACTAATAGCTCATGATGATTGCCAAGTAGCTTTCATATTTTTTCATGTCTTGGAGTATTAGTAGACATCATATAAATAAAATAGAGCCACATTTCCTAATCACCGATTCATTTGGAATCTGCTATCAGACTTGGTGCTGACAGCACTTGGTAGAAGTTCCTGCATAGAGTGTCTGTGTCCTGGAGCTCACTTACTCAAAAGTAAGAACATGACTTTTTGCTATCTTACAGCATTTGTCAGAGTATTAGAGAGAGCATTGTATGCTTGGGTGCAATTTGTGAAGTGGAGAACCCTAGACAGGGCATCAGGAAACCAACAATCTTGTCTTGATTCTAGGATTCTTGGGTTCTGGGGTCTTTAGTAAAGCAGTGAACACAGATGCTTGTCTGTAAAACTCGAGTGTTTTGGTGCAAGTCTTGGGTCAGTGAGTCTCATCCTTGACTATTTGACTGGGTAGGAGAACATCTTTTAACTGGGTACTTGGTCTCACCCAGAAATGCTGGTTTTAATACTTGGGTTCACATATAAAACAAATAGTTATAATGTTTCAAAGTCATTTTGACAAGTAGCCAAAGTTGAGGATCACTTGTCCAGGTGAATTTTATATCCTAATTTTGTATGAAGTCTCAGTAATAATAATTCAAATACAGGAAGTAAAAAAAAAAAAACAGGTCTTAGAAAGATTTTTGTTGTTGTTGTTGTTGTTTTTGTTTTTGTCATTTTAATGTGTAAAGGCCTCCTGGCTATATTATGAAATGCATTCCTTGTTTATTTGAAACTCTGATGTCTGTGCTTGTCTGATTTATGCTCTTCTTGAAAATGGCTTATGCAATGAACTGCAGTATTTAGCTTGTGAAATATGCTGTAGGAAGAATTCCCCCAATTGATAACTGTACCTTACAAGAGGGATGAGGTTCTCACTCCCCTCTCTGCTCTGTTTCTATTTTTTTTAATACAATCCTTCTTCATTCAGTGCTTTCCCCACCGTGTTTATAGATGTGGATCTAACTGGCAATGAGATCACATTCACAGAAAGGTACAGATGACTAACTTTGGTGGCATGAATCTTTTGGGGTGGACCAATGAAAACATAAGAGGACAATCATACTACCTCAAAGGTAGCAAGAACTTAAAAGAATGCTAGCAAATCCACATGGCAGTGAGATGACCAATGAGAAGGGCAAACAACAGAGATGTCTGGGCCTTGGGGAGCTAGTAAGCTAATCACCCTTCTCAGGACTCCTTTGCCTCTCTATTCTAGCCAATCATACCAGAGACTATGATGATTTAGCAGTGCCAGAATTTTTCATCTTTAAGGAAATCAAGACATCTATCACTGCTTTGTAAATGCTGGAAGCAAGTTTTTAAAGTCAATATTAAACACTCCGAAGGCCAAAGGAAACAGTTCTGTAGGCAGATCCTGCCAGTTTGCAATCTCTTCTTTATAGATTAAAAAACATGAGTGTAAAACTTACAGTGAAAGAAGTGTTTGGTTTGGGTGGCAGTAGGGTGATAATAGGAGACTGGTGGGTGTATACATTACGACAGACTGAATCCTCTCAATAAAGAGTTACAAAGAGAAGGATATTTTATTTAGTACCTGGTGGGATGGGGACACTCTGCACCAGTGTGGATTCAGATGCTGCCCCTGGTGGTAGTAACTGGAAATTTATGCAATGGTGTAGAAGAAGCTCCATGGTAGCTCGCTACGGCAGCCCCTTGACAAGAGTTTGGGAGACGAAAAATCTAGAGAGCAAGAGACAGACAACTAGGATTTTGAAACAATGGCATGTAGAAAATTTTAGCAGCTCAGGAAAGGAGGGGAG
Source organism: Cricetulus griseus (assembly GCF_003668045.3). Classification (NCBI taxonomy): domain Eukaryota; kingdom Metazoa; phylum Chordata; class Mammalia; order Rodentia; family Cricetidae; genus Cricetulus; species Cricetulus griseus. Next base: position 169,688,396 of record NC_048595.1, read on the forward strand.
ACAAGAAGAGAAAGGTGTCCTGGTCTGAGCCCATAGGCCAGGGTTCAAGAAAAGGCTCAAGTCCTAGAAAAGGGAAAATTAGATAGAGTGTCCTACAGCTGGAGCACACAGGAGTGATAACCCTGAACGACACCCATCTGAACTTCAGGTTTTACTATGACATTAAAGGCAGCCAGGAGGCCCTGACCACCAGAAAGCAAATCTGCTTGGGGACAGTGCTTCATTATAAACCCTTCCAGCAGGGGAGGCTCTAACTTCATGTTAACTTCACTTGGGATATGACTAAGTCCAGATGGGGCTAGCTCTGGGGGAACAGACCCAGCTCATTTGTATGTGTAGTTGAGCGGAACTCAAGATGACAAATTCCAGAACCTAAGAAGCCATCTCAGATGGTGAGTGCCTGCTCGGCTTGTGTGTGAAACATTGAGAAGAACCACACTGGAACTTTTGTACCACACCAACTGTACCCTAGGGCGCTCTGGTTCTTAACTGAGGGTAAGCTCAAATATATAGCACACTCTTGGCTGCAAAGCCCTAGGTTCAGTCTCTAGCACCAAGGCAAATTAAAGAATGAATGTATTAATCTACTTACTTTGCATAGATAGCTGGTCCCAGAGATATACAGGTAGACTGTCAGTGCTTTTCAACCTCCCTAGTGCTCCAACCCTTTAATACAGTTCCTCATGTTATGGTGACCCTCGACCATAAAATTATTTCACTGCTAGTTCATAACTGTAATTTTATGAATCACAATGTAAATATCTGACATGCAAGATATCTGATATGTGACCCCCAAAGCGGTGGTGTCTCACAGGTTGAGAAACACTTCTCTAGAGTATTCCAGAAGCACAACAGGGAAGGATACAGTCTTTGTGGAACAATTGTTACACTTTCCAAGTGTGAGAGGAAACAAATGAGGACATTTTCTTCTCCAAAAGTGTCCCCCCCACCCCGCTTGCTAGCATTTGAAGAATTTACCCTGCTCTCTGAGTAGCGGTCATCTACTATTCTCACTCCTGAAAGAACCACTGCACGTGTACCCCTGCTGTGGCTGACTGTGCAATATGCTACTGTGACAGGGATATGATAGAAGGAATGAGAACGAGTCTGCAAAGAAGTTCTGGTTTTACTGCTGACTTCCTGGACCATATGGGGAAAGCCAGTCTTGGGGCACCTCAATTTTTCTTTGTGATCAAATGCATTTGCCGGCATCTGTTGTGCTTTCCATCCTCACAGAGTTGGGGAGAAAAGCTCAAGCTTGCTAACTTGGTTGAAGAACTTTTGCTGCCAGTGATTATCAAAGCAGAAGAGCTAACTTTCCTGGAAGGAATATATATAAATTTAGGGGCAATTGGGAAAAAAAAGATTGAAAGTACATTTTTATTTGGAGATGTTCACTCTTTCCTGGAAGGACCCCCTACTATGTAGGAGCTGTGAAAAATGAAATATTTAGATTGTTTTTCCCAAAAGACACAGAGTTCTTAAAAGTTGTGAATTGACCTATATAAATATTAATTTTCTGTTTCCCATTTTATTTTTATACCCTCCCAAGATAACAAAGGTGTATTCCATAAACAGGAGGCAAAGGTGCACAACATTTCTTTAGTTCCGGGATTTTCATTTGTTTGACTGTGTGATTTAAAGTAATGTTCACACTTAAACTTTTGAACTGGACCCTCTCCTTCAGTGTGCCCAGCTTGCCAGAAACGTCAAAGGAAACCATTAGAAATTCGGCATCCGAACAGGTAATCTAAACAAGAGGGTTTGTTTTCTTTCATGTTTTCAGAAAGAATTTTACAAATTTTCTCCTTGGTGGTAGAAACAGTTTCCTTGGCTTGACTGCAGCTGCGATCAACAGCGCACTCCTTTCTGTTTTGCAAGATGTTTATGCATGGCCACGGAAGTGCTGAAGCATTCATCGTTAACGCGAACACCTCCAGCTTTCATAAAATCCAAGTGAAAACAATCCATGCAAAAGGTTCAAGTTCTGAGTCACACTTCCGAATCTCAACCTATCAGAGCAGAGAAAATACTAACTCTATTTCTCTGTGAACCTTGCGTTTTTTACCTTAAGTATTAATTTGTTTCTGCACTTAAGGAGGGGTGGACTGTGATAGAAAGCACACCTTTTAAACACTACATTTGAAATGCTTCTGTTGTTTATAGTTTGTTTGGCTGAGCACAGGGTGTCTTTTGCTACCGCCTGGGGACAACCTAGGTGTGGTTTTGTGAGGAAAAAGGAAGTTCACATGTATGAAGTGTGCATAGCAATGTACCACGAAGCCATCTATTTCCCTCTGATGTTTGTCTTTTTCGTCTCCAACTCATCTCTCAAGAGGCTGCATGATTCTGGTTCTCAGTTCTGTTTCTCAGGTTTCAAATTAAGAATCGCATGAAGCAGAAGCAACCCATTGCAGACTGGCTTTAAAAGTTAAACAGACACTGGGTCTAATAAAAATTATTCTTCCAAGGACCTCCATGGATGTCAGAATCACATACACTGACTGATTCCTTGAAAATGAATCAACATTTAATAATTAGAAATTATTTTGATCTGAATTATTTTAAAATTTTGGGGTTGGACAGTGATATAAATGTTTAATTTTGTGATTAATTGATTGATTGATCGATCGATCCATTTTGGGGATTGAACCTAGCACCCACATATACTAAGCAAGTTCTCACCAAGTAAACTATATCCCCAGTCCATCAATATTTAATTTGTTATTAGCAACAAATAACCTTGATATTCCCAGAGCCTCCTTGTACTAGTTTTAGGGTATATGCCAATGAGCATACATTGTCCGAGGTCATTAATAATAGATACTTTTGCTACTTGCGAATAAACTGTTCTTAGAGCATACAGCATGAGTCATCAATCGTTGCAAGCACTTCTGTGCATAGATAGCCCCTGCTATCACACCAGTGCTGTCTTGGGGGAGTCTTTATGCATACTAGAGTAGTGGTTCTCTTGTATGTTCTTGCTCCAGGTGATTAGATCAGTGGGTGGGCACTTCACTAAGTTAATTACAGGTGAGTATCCCATGAGGAATCCTGAAGTCAAAACTTCCCTATCCGGAAAACAATTACAAAGGATATTAGATTGTGTGGGTGAGCAGGAGTCAACTAAAATACCTAGAAAAGGGTTTGGGTATCTTCACGTTTGGTCTAAGATAATTATATGGTAAAACAGAAAAGAATAGAGTCTTTCAGTAATAATGTATGATAACACTGATACAAGTATACACAAACATGAAGTCACGAAGTTGCAATACACTATCTTTAGATTTTGACTTAGATTGCTCAACAAAGTAAAGAAAGAACAGCATTAAATGTGTTTGAAAATATCAAATGGGCTTTCAAGATAGCTTAGTGGATAAAGGCACCAACCACCAAGTTTGATGACCTGAGTTTGATCCCCAGGACACACATGGATGGCTTGCAAGTTGGTCCCTTCCACACATGCACACTAAATAAAATATAATAAATTTTTAAATGAAGTTGTGCACCAGAAGATACTCTTTAATATTCAAATTTCTATTTTCCAAGTGTAACCTGTGCTGTGTTACACGCCATGATTTTCATCAAGGATATCTTTTCTGGGGCTGGAGCTCTGCTCAGAGGTTAAGAGCACTTCTGCTCTTCCAGGGGACCTGAGTCCAGTTTCCAACATCTACATTAGGTAGCTCACATCAGACTGTAACTTCACCTTCATCCCTAAGGGATTGGATACCCTCTTCTAGCTTTCACATGTGCCTGTGGATCTTTTCTTTCTAGGAAAAGCAGACAGCATCAAAGTTACTTCTGAAAATTTTTACTGTTGACACTGACCTTGGGGACCTGTGACAATATTCTGTAATAATGTTCTGAACAGCTTATTTGTGAGACTCAGGGAAGTTAAAATCCATAACGAACCTGGTTAAGAAAGACAAACAGCCCAGAATCTAAGGTCAACTGTGGGTCAACAGCTGTCCATAGAAAACCTTTGTCTTCACCAGGATATACAAGTTGGAAATTTTCATGATCATAGCTCGTTTCCTTTGTATGTTGATGAAAAATAACACTTACAACTTGGCAGATGTTTTAAAAGTCATGATTCTTTTAAACTACCATACCAAGCAATACCATTTGTAAATCAATTTGTAATTAAAACTAGAAGCACATGGCAAGATGTCCATCCCAAGGATTCCAGATTGTCTCCACATTGGAATGACTTGAACCTTGATGTTTTTGCATGGTCTGTTGGCCATTTTGACTAAAGGAGCACCTCTCCTAAACTTGGTTGTTTTTCTCCAGAAAGGATACAGCTACAGAAATAAATCTTAATAGACGATAGAGGAATATTTTAAAATAAGCTGGTGGAGAATCTTATTGTTTTTATTTTAGCATTTTAATCCTTAGCTGCCTTGCCCACCAACTTTTCCATGTGGTATTAAGTAGAAATGATCTCAGTGCAAAATATGAAGAGATGACAATAAAACTACCTGGCACTACTTGATTCAACACCTGGCCTTTAACCAGCTCTATCACTTCTCTGCACATGTATGCCATGCTCTAGTCCAAGTCACCATCTCCTTTGCCTGCCTCATCTAACAGCTCCCAGCTGGTCTGGTCCAAGCTAAAAAAAAAAAAAAAAAAAAAAAAAAAAAGGATGCTATTTGTGTCCTGTCAATTGCATCATTCCTAATCACAACTCTTCAGTCATTTTATGTATGTCATATTAAAAATAAAGCCCCAAATCTGCCTTCTGGCTTCTGGGGCCACCATATCTGATGGTGATACCGACACTGTCTTTCTCCATCCACCCAAGACACAGCACTCAAGACCCTCTTTCCTATCCCTGAAACACTAGTTCTTTCCTTCTCTAATGATATACATGTGTGTTTTGTTTTCCATGCAATATATCTCCCTCCCCATCTTATTTTTTTATAAAATTCTTATTCTGTTTACATCAAATGCCACTTTTTTAAACAGACCTTGTTCAATCAGCTAAAAAGTTATTTGCCTGCTCTAGTTCCTTTGATAACCACCTTCACAGCATTAACCACAATGTGCAATTGTTCTATTAGCATATTATACATGTCCATTAGAGCTGACAAGCATCCATCTTATTAGCTCTTGTCTTCCTGGTATCTAGCTGAGTCCCTAACCCACAAGTATGCAAATCAATAAATGAATAAGTAATGAACAAGTGGTGTTTTCCCACCTCAAATCTTTGTGATCATCTTGACCTGAGTGATAGGGGCATAATGACTACATTTTCTAAAGATAGTCTGTGTCTTCTTAAGTTTCTTACACTTTAGGAAACAGCCAAGCCATACTTCTGCGGTTGTGTAACAAAACCTGCTTCCCTATGGAAATGTGTGGGAGACCACCTGTATTAGTTACTTTTCTTATAGCTGTGACTAAATGCCCAACAAAAAACAACTTCAGGAAAGAAAACTTATTTTGGCTCACAGTCTGAGGGATACAGTCCATCAAGGTGGGGAAAGCAGGGCAATGGGGTGTGAGCCTGGATTTTTCCCTTGAGTCTACACTCAAGGAGCAGAAAGTGGTGAGGTAAATATTGGTGCTCAACTCACTTTCTATTTTTGACTCAGTCTAGCACTCCAACCCCCATGGAAGGTGCTATCCTCTCTGGGTGGATTTATTTTCTCCTCAGTTTAACCCTTATAAACACACTCAGGAATGGTTTCAATGATGATTATAACCCAATCAAGCTGACGGCAAAGATTATCCACACTACAATCAAGTTGACAGTGAAGATCACAGCCATCTATTTAAGCTTGCTTATCTGTGCCATGGCAGCATCAACAACTTGCTGTCCCTATCTTACTGAAGATCAAAAGTGATGAGAGAATGAAAGGGCAAGCAAGAATAGATAGAGGGTAGCTTACAATTGTTTCTTCAGATTTCCTCCAAGTAGTGAGGTCAAAGACAGATGGGTAACCCCTGAACCCCATGTAGGTTGTTTGAAGCCTCAGATAGCATGAACTAACCAGAAGAACTTGACCTGTATTACTGTGTTGCCCTGAAAGAACACTTTGAGATGGTGAGCATTTTGCTTCCTCTGAGGGAATGTTTATGAATTGTACCATATGGATCTGTATTCTCATGTTCAGGCACATCTGACCCTTGAGAATATATAAGCTCCTTTCACCCTATGGATAAAGACAGAGGTTTTTCTGTATGAAGTCCATTTTTAAAGGGATATGTCATTCCACTTACTGTTTTAGATTTGATGGTGTCATGACATCAATGGTCCCTTAGATTCTAAAGGAGGATAAGACCAGAGCTTATCTTGTGATATCAATGATCAGAGAAACGCCACCGAATGGATGGGGAAGGAAACGCATCATCAGGGCGTTGGGGGTTTCATCTCCTTCCCTTTGGCATACTGAAGAGTTTCCCTTCTGTGGATACTACCAGGGGAATAGGACAAGTTTATCACATATGCTCCCCTGGGAACAATGACTCAGTAAGACTGGAAACCCAGAAGGTTAGAATAGGGCCTAAAGCCAAAAAATCCGATGTTCTGATTTATATACCAGGTGCCCAGGAATTTGAGACAAACCTACACAAAATTTCTCACCGCTTTTTTCAGCTTTTTGGATTTCCTGTCTTTAGCAATGGCTGTGTCAGCTTCACTACCATGCTCACTCACTACCTTTGTTTGTTCAACCCTTCATCTATTACTTAAAATTAAAAATAAAATCGGGGATAAAAAGTAACACAATAGAGATCCAGAAGCTAAGGGATCACACAGTACTTGCCATAAAGAATGAAACAATTAAAATGCATTGTCCAGTAACACTGTGTTCTGTGGTCCTAGACTTCCTGTTGCTTTGACCCCCTCTCCTTCCGGCATCCTGGTCTGGGACAGAAATGACAGCACAAAGGTTTCCTGTGCCTCTTCACTCCTGACCCCTCGCTACATCCTCTTCCATCTATTTGGAGAGCAATGATTGTGTTCCTGTGGAATTCCTCCTAGTTCATATATTCGATGACACTTCTTATTGCTAATTTGGGAGTCCAGAATTGCTGGCCAAAACCTATGTGGTACTCATGCCACCAGCTAGCCACCCATTTGACTGGCTTATTACAAGGTGGGGAATGCTAATTCTCAGCTATCACTGGTAGGGTCCTCTTCCTATCTGTACTGACTGTCTGGGACAAATTAACTCCTTAAACCCCTTCAGACACTTTCCCAATGTTGGCTCATTTTAAAATACTTTGTTCTGGTGTCTATAATCATGGGGGCAACTCTATGGGAAGCCCTCTGGATTGAACTTGAAGTTAAGGATAACAAACCCAAATAATAAGCTGTTTTGCTGTTTAACCTGAGTCTTCCATTTCCTCCTAGAATTAAGATTTGAGGCCATTGTCTAACACCTACTGTGCAGGCTAGTTTTATGTCAACTTGACACAAGCTAAAGTGTTCCATATTAAAGGATGGAACCTCTATTAAGAAAATGCCTCCTCCATAAGATCAGGCTGTGGGGACAAGTATTTTCTTAATCAGCAATTGATGGGGGAGAGCCCAGCACTTTGTGAGTGGTGACATCCATCCCTAGGCTGGTGGTCCAGGGTTCTATAAGAAAGCAGGCTGAGCAAGTTGTATTGAGCAAGCCAGGAAGCAGGCCCTCCATGACTTCTGTATCAGCTCCTGCCTGGAGGATCCTGCCCTGTTTGAATTCCCATCCCCCAACTTCCTTTGATGATGAACAGTGATATGAAAATGTAAGCCAAACAAATCCTTTTGTCCCCAGCTTGCTTTTTGGTCATGGTGTTTTATCACAACAATATAAACCCTAAGACACCCACAGCCATGTTTAACTCTGTAATCTGCAAAACACCCAGCACATTGGTGCTGGCCACAATATGGTAAGTACAAACTCTGATCATGCTTCCATAGATAAATAATTAAAGAAGATGGTCCTGCTTGTCTTCCTGGTAATCTCTTCCCATCAGTTAGGCATCACAGCAGGTGTGGGGAGAGCATAGGCCAGGTAGACGATGGAGGCCCTGGGCAATGCCATCAAGGTGCCATTTATTGCTAGCTGCCTACTCTCAAGAGCCACTGGTTGGCATCCACAGATGATCCAGGCGGCTCCAGATGTGCAACTGGAATTTGTTTCTAAACTGTGCAAATTGGGCACATATTTTCATCTTCTTCCAATCTCTTTCTAGCTTTCTCTCTTTCACTCTGAGAGACTTGAATAACACACTCTCAGAATACACACCTGTACACCATTATTTTGCCTCTAAGAAATCAGAAATCTATTCTTAGCTTTGTTCAAGTCCATACCTCCAAAGTTTAAAGATTCTAGTAAAGTATAGCAAAGAGACTGCACAGGGAAGGCATTGAAAAACTGGTTTGCCAAAGAAAGTATATTAATCTACTTTATGTTGCCATCATAAAACAACTGAGGCTGGTTCCTTTATAAAGATAACTTTGCCCACAGCTTGGGAAGCTGAAAGTCCAAGATTTAGGTATCCCATCTGTTTTGCCTCTATAGATTCCCTCCTCAGGTTGGGTCAAAATATGATGGAGAAGCAGAAAGAGAAACTACAGAATACAGAAGAGACCAAATTGATTAGCCTCCCTTTATAAAAAGCCACTCTCCTGAGAACTGGTCTACTCAAGAATATCAGCATTAGTCTCTACTGAGGGTGATGCTCCTAGTAACATCATTACCTTCCATTAGACCCTGCATCATAAAAGTTCACCTTTTCTCAACCATGCCACACTGGGAAGCAAACCTCCTAGAAATGAACCTTTAGGGAACACAAATATATCCAAGTCATGCAGGAAGGAAGAAGGAAAGGAAGGGTGGAGATTACTCAGGTCCTTCCTAGCTTTACAAGTGGCATAAATCTAAGAGACCCATCATTTCCCCACCTACCACTGTGCTGTGTGACAATCAAAGATGAGGAAAGGCTGGGAAGAAGCCGTTGACTGCAAGTGGGACAGCAACACTGACAATTATGAAAAGCATTTGATGTTGCATCCAGAGTGATGGGCTCCCTGACTCTCAGGAGCCACACAGGACTTCATTCCTTAATAGTGTAGTCCCTACATCATGGAGGACCAGAGAAAACTTAGAGAAATTAGAGCATTATGGGATTGCTTCCTCAGATTCTCTAAAGGAAATCTCGCAGCTTCTACTTCAACTCTGGTTCTGAGCCAGTAAAATGCGAAGAAGATGAGCTCAGTGTCTTCTCTTTGCCCTTGATGCTTTGATATGTTAATTCTCCATGCAGTTCCACCTAGGTGCCCACACCCTGAAGTCCCAGATGCCAGGGTACTGGTCTCTCCCGCCCCTGCTGGCTTGTGAAATTACCACCATGTTGCTTGCACTGATTGCTTCTTCATCTGGTGGGGGAAGGGTTCAGTCTCTTTCAGGTGGATGCCATCAGTGCTTTCCTGAGTTGCTGCTATGGAGACAAAGCACAGGTAATGTTTCCATTTTCCACACTTACTATTAAAAGCCAGGCACGGAATGTGAGCCCAAGATGTTCAGTGAATCAACCTGGAACTTACCCCTTTTTAAAAATTCTAATAGAGGGTAATTCATGCAAGCTTGTTGGCAAGCCATCTGCCTCAGGGACTGAGCACAGGTTAGATAATTAAACTCAACCTGTTCTTGCATGGCTGTCTGACTTACCATTTACCTTGTCTCAGACTCCTCGCCTCCAAAAACCTACTCTCCATGTCGGTTAACTCATTGTTCCCCCAAACACCTGTCTTACATTCTTATTTTTACTCATGCCATCCCATCCACTTGGAAGGCCCCTGCCTTCTTCTCCTCTCCAAATCTTTCTCATTTGCTTCACAATATGCTCCATAACCAAGAAGATCAGTTTTTCTCCTGAATTCAAATACTGATGAAATCGGTGGAGACCATAGCACTCACTCAGTTGGTAATTAATCATGGACTGCCTTATGATATTTCTCCATTGTTTACTTTCAACTGTTACTTAGATCTTGAATCTTAATGTGACTTTTTCTGTGTGTTTGTCTTATTTCCTAATTTAGGAAGATAAGATCTTCAAGGGCAGGAGATGTATCATGTAATTGTAGCTAGTACTGATTTATTGACATCTATCTATCATCTGTTAATCTCTCCTCTCTCACCATGAAACGTCATCCAATTACACTGGTAGTAAAATATCCTATCTTCCAAGTATTGAGTGATAAACATGTAGATGATTAAAAATCTTGAGACTTTTAACCCAGAGAATTGAAGACAAGAAAGAGAGACTATAGAGGGAAATACCAACCAAGCCGTTTTGAGATCTGGCACAGGTGATGCTGTCCACACCCACTTGGGGGCTGGCACAGGTGATTCTGACCACACACACTTGGGTGTGGTCAGAGTGACATAGCAAGGCTTTAAATATAAGGGACGCATGCGGCTCTCTGTTCCCTCTCTCGCCTGGCTGTACAGGACTGGCTCCGTTGAGTGAGTACTTCCTAATAAACCATCTGTTTTTCAAACTAGTTCTGATTCCATTGCAATCTGTATTCATTTTGTTCCACTTTAAGAAACTATAGACATGGCTCTGCAAAAGGTCAGAAACAGATTCTGTAAATAACCCAATGACCATTCCTGTGCCAGGAAGCTCCACTATGCTCCTCTCCTTCCAATGAAGGTATGTCGCTTCATGAAAATGCACAAGGTCTCTTTCCTGCCACCACATTTCCATCCACCACGTTGCAGCACACATGATTTGTGCTCTTGCTGTCTAGAGCCCTCCCAAGACTTGGCTAAAGCTTTGACTGTGGATGTAGTCACTTCTGCTACAGAGTAAGCACTATGAATGCCATTACACAGAGATGTCAAGAGCACAGCAAAGGACTTGGGACACTTTAGGTGGCCTCTAAGATGACCCTATATCCAAAGTTGATTGCTGTGTCATTTGGAAAGCTGTTATGCAGAAACTACTTCTGTCTTGTACACCACCATCTGTCCTTTCTCTAGACCTTCATTTTGCAGGAAACTGACTATTTAGTTGTGAACAGTCCTTCAGAGAGTCTCTAACAAACAAAACTCAGATGTTCCTAGGAGCTAAACCTATCAAGTTAGTGACCTTGAAGCACGGTCCTCCCATGTGAACCTCATAGCCCAGTGACATTGTCATGGCTGAACCTAAGCCAAAGACCAAGCTCAGCCATCCAGATTTCCAACCACATTAACTGTGACAGTGTAAACATGGACTGCTCCGAGCTACCAGGTTTGTGGATCAATTTGTTATGCAGCGATAGGTAGCTAACACAATATTTAATTATGGTAAGCCACTCGGAAAATGGGGGGAACATCTGAGTGCCTCTGATTATGTTTATAACAGTTTCCTTCTGTGAGCTTGAAAACTAGATTGTTCATTTCAGATAAAAGAGTTGAGCTGACACTGAGTAGCTGCCCTGTCTTTTATTTGTTGTCCATCTTTTATCTCAGTGAAACTGGCTGATGGTTATCAATAGACCATGAGATAGGCAGATTGCACAGCTAGATAAATATCTGGTAAGAGCAGCAGTGTGGAATGAGTCACTTAGGCTGCTCCGCTTCTCAAGATGATTAAGGGACGGCTTTTTGTAGCAGTGGCTTCATCTCCAAACTTCAGCCAATTCCAGTAATTACTCAGGAAACAGCTAAGCTACTATTTCACTGTGTGAGATTATACCTTCCCTTGTCAGAACAAATCTCATTTGCTTAATGGAGGTCCAAGGGTCAGCCAACCACAGACCATAGACAAAATCTACACCATGGCCTATTTCTAAGCCCAGTTTTACTGGAATGTGGCCACATTTGTTTTCGCAAATATAGCTATAGCTGCTTTTGCCCTGAAGGACAGAGTTGAATAGTCAAGACAGTTGTTGAAATCTACAAATACTAAGTTTCCTCATCTGATTCTCTACAGAAAAAGTATGTTGACACCACCCCCACTCCAAGGCAATAATTTGCAAACTATGTTTAAAGGAACATTGTTTCTCTGGGATATTAATTAGTGGTACATAGGAAAACAGTGAGTTCTATAGTCAACTACTTGAGAAAAACTGAGTTAAATAGAGTTAAATTAGCTCATGCATCTCCAGGTTGACATTTTAGAATTTTGACCCTGAAGCTCTTTGTGGCACAGGTTCTCTCAAAGGACCAGTGTCCAGCTCACTAAGAGATACTATTGACCTTTGAAAACATTAATTTTTCTTTTAAAAAAATATTTATTTATTTTGTTATGTATAAAGTGTTCTGTATGCATGTATGCCTGCACACTAGAAGAGGGCACAGATCTCATTACAGATGGTTGTGAGCCACCATGTGGTTGCTGGGAATTGAACTCAGGACCTCTAGAGGAGCAGCCAGTTCTCTTAACAATTGAGCCATCTCTCCTGCCCGAGAACATTAATTTTTCAAGTGTTGACTTTGCAAAGCATTGAGTAGACACCAGATCACCACTTTTTAAACATTCTAAACACCCATAAACATTTTGAAATGCACAAATGGATTGCTATACTATTTGATCAAGAGTCAAATAGGAAGTTGACATTTGAGAAACAGATAAAAATGATCATGAAGATGCTTGCTGGATTCAGACTCAGTTTCTACAGAAGTATCCACATGAAAACAAAACCTTGCAGTGGAAAAATAACCTATTGGGATTTATGTAGCATTGAACCACCATATTTTTCAGGGATATGAGATATACCCTAAGGCCTATAGCTGGGAGTGACCAAAGATCTAGGTTAATAACCAATCTGAAAAGAAAAGAATGGAGTCTGATACAAATGATACATACACACATAGAGACAGAGACAGATGGACAGAGACAAAGATAGACAGACAGAGGGACAGCATGTTTTATATAGACATAAAACTGAAAACTAGACAGGTATGCTCTTCCACTTCAAAAGTAACATTTGAAACTTATCAAATTAAGATGCTACTTACTAAAATAGTCTAAATTAGGGCATTATGTGTATCTTAAAATTATAATTCATTTTCTAATTGCAATAACAACTTAATAAAAATGTTGTGCAAATATGTGGTAAATCAATATGAAGAGTTTATTTTTAAGCATGGTGTATTTTTCTAATGCTAAAGTTATTTTTTGAGAATATGAAACATAAGAAAAATATTTACATTATTTTCACACCACTCTCTTTATCTTCCAACTCCTCCAGTGTGGTTCATCCCCCCATATCTCTCATTTATGACCTCATCTTCTTTTGTTATTATATACATGTGTATATAAATGCAAACTGCTAAGTCTGTTTACTATTGCTCCCATGTATATGTGTTTGGGGCTGGCCACTTGGGACTAGATTATTTATCAGGGGACTTGTGCCAGAAAAAACTAATTCTCTGTCTTTTAGCACCTAAGTAATTGCCTGTAGCACTTTATGGGAGGGGGCTTTATGAGATTTCTTCCATTCACTTTGGGATGTCAACTGAGTTGTCATATGCAAGTCTTTTTTAGGTGACTATATTAATCTTGAAACTAGTCTAAACCTTTATTCTAAAATAAAGAGGTAAATGTCTAGGATAGTACATAAATCATTACAGGAAGTCAGCCATGGACTCATGGCTCAGAACTGCCCTATGGCTATCTCTCCACTTACACCAACCTATCCCACTTGGAACACGAATGACTCATATTCTCAGTGACTGGCCACGGTTAGGAACTAAGTCTAAAGCCTGAAAAACTAAAAGCTCACCATCTGGAAGAAGAACCCCAGCACGGATCTGATGAGTTGAAATGAAGAGAATTAAATTACAAAGATGACGCCAATATAATAGGATTTATAGTAGGCTATTTTCCCAGAAGTAAGACTGAAGTCCAAAGGGCTCCACACAGGACTCTATCATGACAGTCCCTGACAACTTCTATAGAGAACTGCTGGGGGTGTGCAGGTGGTAAATAGTTGTGGGTAGAGTCCTTGTTAGTGAAAATGGTTCTTTCCCTGATTACATTTCTGTCATTGTGGATGGTGCCTCTCTCCACCTAAAACCAGAAACGTTATCGCCAAGAGGATCATGAATAAACTCTGAATGTGACTCCAAGAAAAATGAATGCTGGAGATATGTTCAAGGGCATTCCTGACACAGTCTCAAGAGTGGGGAGTTGAGAGATCATACCAGGAAATAAGTAGTTTGATTTCCTGATGTGTTATTGCCTGTGTTTTTACCTGACAGGGGAGTGTGGATTGAGGAAAGGAATAGGCAGGAGACAATAGAGTGGGGAGGGCATCCAGTGAATATTGAAACACTCTGGCTCGATATGCTTTTAAAATAGATTCATTTTTATAGTCTTAGTTCATTAAGATTCCCTAATAAGGTAAACACTTTGAACAGAACTGTAGAGTTTGTATTTCTGAGGTGTTTGTTCCAAAGGATCCAAAGTCGACATTCAAACATTTTTCTCCATTCTACAAATGAACACATAGTGAGGCGGGTACTGGTTATCAAGGGGCTATCGCACTGTGGGGGCCTTCTGTCTTCTGTTTATATCACAAGACATCACACTCCCTCCTCCCTCCTTCTGCCCCACCCCAGACCCAAATGTGATCTGTTGTTAATTGGAAACAAAACTTTTCAATTCTTGAGCCTAAAATAAATTTAAAAGGGAGAGGAGGAAGGTAAAGAAAAGAAAATACTTTGTTTTCCCTCTATTTTGAGAATCTGATTTCTTGGTAGTTTTATCATATGAAGATTTTTGTTGTGTTGTTTTGTTTTGTGGATTTTTTTAATGATTCTTTTCTTTTTACTTTTTTTTCTCCTCACAGTTCGTTACTCAAGCCTAAATTTATCTTTTTTAAAAAATCCATCTGGCTTTTGTGTTATGGAAGCCCACACAAGGCTATGCCAACCGTTCCAGAAGCAAGCAAAAGCTATCAAATTGAAGGCGTTTCAAGTGAAGGGACAGTAAGCTAATTAAGGGCTGAGTTTCTTATTAAGGAACAAAGCACAGTGGAGAGTTGAACGATGCCAATACTCATGAAAGTTTCAGAGACTAAAACAGTTTTCAGAGGGGAAAAAATGGAACAAATGACTTGGCCAATTTTTCAAGTCCTACCCCCCAAAATAAATATATCTATTCCCATATGTATCAACAGACAAATGTAAATACCGCTCAAATAATCTCAAGCTAAGATTAACATGAGAGTGAAATATAAATAATTTTGAATATAAAGACCAAGTGTAAAATGTGCCAAAATACAAATGGAACAAAACTAGAAATAACATACATTACACTCCCTGTGAGGGACTTCTCACTGTGAGACCTTTATTTCTCTGCCTCAGTTACACTTAGATTTGCCTCGAGTACACCATTCTAAACAAGGCTTCATTTTCCTCTTATCAATCAATGAGTAATGTCCAATACAGTGGACCTTTTATGGGGAAAAATAAGAGTTTGGTCCAGTTCATATTTGTACAAATAAAATAAATTCTCATTTGACTTTATAATAGCTTATAGAAATGCAGATACAGAAAGAAAATAGGAAATGTCAGGTGGGCAAAATGGATCTGTTTCTAAACCATTGGAAAGCATGTGAATTTAAAGTGTGGATAGCATATTTCCACCATATAGGCTTGACTTAGGGAGACCCCCTAACAAACAGTGGCAGGACTGAGTCTGAATGTCCTTCTCCATTCTGCCTCGGATGTGTGTGGGAGGGTGTTTCTGTCCACTGCACCTCCATTCACTCCTCAGAACAAGAAAGCCACTGACCACAGCCAGCCCAGCAGCCTGTAGGAAATGAATTTAAATCCATTTGTGAAGTGTTCCTTTGAGTCTTGTGCGGAAATGAGATGTTCTAATTGCTTGTTGTGGCAGATGAGATCAGGGTGTGGTTGTGTAGGAACATTTCTTTGGTTAAAACTGAGGGAAAACAAGCAATCCCTTCCTTCAAGGTCTGTCACTTTCTACAAGCAGATTTTTGGGGGAGGAAAAGAAAAGTGTTGCAAATCACCAAAATGGAAAGAAAGTAGAGCAATGGGCAAGGGATTTGCAGGGGAACATAAACCAGATGAGCTTACAAAGCCCAACCATTGTCCTGTTAAAATGTAACCCACAAGATGTGGCCACATAACAGTCTTTACAGCCATCTGCTCTGCCGTCATTCTTGATTCCCACAAACAGATTTCAGAACTGAATCTGGCCCTCAGTGGCTTTAGGAACACTCAAGATTTTCTAGATGGGATCAGAAAATTTGCCAATTAACCCAACTCCCCATTCTGTCTCCAGAATCAGTCTGTTTCTTCCCCTCCAAAGGAAGGTGAAATAGGTTATGGTTTCTCACATTGTTCATAGGACCCAGTTGAGAGTTGAAAAGTAGCCTGACTCCCACTCCCTCTTCCTTCTCTATTTCTCTTCAATACCCAGGCCTTATGATCATCTTCCTTCCTCTCCTCTGACTATTGCAAACTTTCCCAACAGGATTCCTGTCCTCTACTGTAGGCTCTCCCAATCCCTGCACCATGGCAGAATGACCTTTGCCAAATGTGAATCAGCCTGTATTCCCACGCCTAAGACTATCCAGTGATTTTACATTGCACTGTGAAAAACTATCCCAACTCTCTAATACTTGCATTTTATATGTTAAGCAGCTACTGCAGTTTAATAAACTTCACTAAAACTCAATAGCATCTAACTCTAGTCATTGTTTCTGCCTTACTGTGGTATTACTACTGCCTTGGCTGTCGTATTCTGCTGTACTGGGCAGATATGGCTGGCCAAGTGCATGTATTCAGTTAGGTTCTGCTTCACATATCTTGGTGTCTTGTGGATAGCCTGAGGCTTCCTCTGTTTCTTTTTTAATTTTCCAGGCAAGCAGGACATGGCTTTGTCATCAGGTTTAGTAGGTACAATATTTAGGTTCCACAGAGGATTCAGGAACCTACATAATGATGTTCATTTTAAAATCAGGAGAAAAGCTTTAATATGATAACGATTCTATCATGAACCCAGTAGTATATTTGTCTAGTCTACCAATGATTATAAAATAAAATACCATTTAAGTGTGTTTTGATAAAGGAACATAAAAATGCATTTGGCAACAAAACCTTCAGTGTACTCTTGTAGTGTACTAATTAATCATACAAGGAGCCCATAGAACTGATTTTGGTTTCCAGTTATCTTTCTTAAGTAAGCCATGAAACTTTGTGAAATTGACTATGTAGATAAAGGAGCAGGAGATTAACTCTCTGGAAAGGCCCCCAAGGCCTGGGAAACTCTTCCGCCTAAGCTCTATACTCATTATCTGACTTCACCTCATCTTCCTTGGCTTCCCCTTCATCCATAAGACACACACTCTTAAAGAAGGTCCCATCCTTGGTTGATTATTGCTATAATGGATTTTTTTATGAAATGTAACAATGTGCCAGTTGGTCATTCTTCTTCTGTAAGGGACAGAAGGGAACCATCTTATGAAGGTTTGGACTACTCTCCAGGGTGAGCTGGCACATATGTTATCCACATAGAAGTCTCCTTCACAGTTTCTTTACATGCAAGTCCAATTTACCTAATCCATTCCATAACCTCAGGACATTCAGCGGAGACAAAAGTGGAAGTCACTAAAGGAGATGCAAATCTGTCCTCCATCAATGAAGAGAATTAATTTTCTTCTAGAAGAGTTCCTTTACCTGGCTCACCATTGCTGTCCCCATAAAATGTGGTATTACTGGCAGCCTCACAGGTTTACATATTTCTATGTTTTTCAAAGAGGCTGTGAAGTTATGTTAGACTACTACACACTAACTGTGTCTTGTGAAGCTCAGAATTAACTTTGTGATTTTTAAATCATTTTGACACTGTTCTCTGATTTTTTAATAGGTAGCTCATTTCCTGTTTCTGTGTAACTCTTAATGACCGTGAAAACTTGGGTGACCTTTTCTCTTTGGTGCCCAAACCACAAATGACAAAACCTGCAGGTCTGCAGTGGCCGTGAAAGCTTCCTAAATATTTTCACAGATTCTGCGGTTCCTTCCCTTGCTGAACTGAGAGAGAAACTGCCATAGCATTTTCATCCTTTGGGAATGCAGATTCAATTTGCTTACACATAGGTCTTGATACCCACAGTCTGGCCCTTCTGGGCTTCACAACAACATGGTTGTTGATGCACCCCACTTCTGGAAATTTCATCTGTTGTATCATGTGGTCATGGATAAAAGAAAGCACCCCCTCATTCCCCTATACTGTCTCAATTTTCATGCCTAAAATTTCATAAGCTTCAGCAAGTTACTTGTTCATCCTCATCTTGCATTGAATATACCACTAAGACACATCTTCCAAAAATGTAGATTGATGCTGTGGGATGCTTGAGTGTGTTCCCTGTGGCAGTAGTTCCCGAGCAGGAAGCATGGGGTTATCTTAGTTGACCTAGAAGTCACCTGGTATGGTGCCTGTTCTCAGAGGGGAAAGAGAATTGCTCATTCCACATGAACAAGGATGCCATCTTCTCAGTGAACAGAACACATGTGCCTCCTTCAGTTACTTTTACTGCTTTGAAGGAAAATGTCCTCAGTGCACCTGCAGGGAGGCAGGAATTGGTTCTCATAGCATGGCCTATGTATTGGCAGCATCACCTGTATACCTACTGGGAACACCAGTATAGGGGCTGTACTTGAGACTTTCCAAACTGGAAACTTTGGATGTGGCATCCCGCAAACTTTCTCAGCAACCTCTCCATGCAATGAGAGTTTGAGAATCCCTGGACAATGGCTTTGCTTTGGATACAACAATAGAATTAGGCACGGAGATTATTTTCTTGCTCATCCCAAGGAGCAGAGTTTTTTAAATTTGTGCTTCTTAATGGTTTCTCTTACATACATAGCCCTGTTTCCCACTGCAAAGACAGTACTGAGAAAGACCTCTCCTGAGACATTTGAAACAGCCACTTGTGTTTTCCTTTAGAATGTCTGTCCTTGAAATGCCTTTTATCTAATCAATCAGAGGATACTTGAAAAACTGAGAGTTAGTGCATATGTACAGATATACATGCAATTGTGCATTAGACATACAGGTATATCCCAGCTTATGATAGCACCATTCAAAACAGCCAAGCTTTGCATCTACCTAAGCATTCATCAACAGATGAACAAGTAAAACAATGGAGCATATGTGCATCATAGAGCATTATTTAGCCATAATAAAGAAGACTTAAATCATATTATCTGCATGGGCATTTGGATATCAATGGATGGAACTTGAGACCATGGTGTTGAGTGAAATAAACTAGAGTAGACTCAAACAAGCATATTGCATGTTTTCTGTCAACTATGGAATCAAGAGGGTGGATATGATGTGAGGGGACTATTGGAAAAGAAGGCAGATATCAAAGTAGGAGGGTAATGCAGAGTAGCAAGGAGGGAGAATATGACCAAAGTATGTTATATGTATGTATGAAAGTATTACAACTAAGCCCATTATTTTGCATAATTAATGTAAGTTAATAATGCAAATGCATTAAAATAAATTCATCTTATGTGTCATACTTATACTAGCCACTGCTTTCTTGGTCTTTGAACTCTATCCCATCCTGACATTAAACGATGAAGGCTAAGATTGCTAGCCCCCTCCCAGGATGACCAGAATTTCAGTGGCATTCCTTAATGTTCTAAAAGGTTTGGTGTCATCTGGATCAGCCCAGATAATGTCCAGACAAGCCCACAGATCTCCATGGATCTAAGCTACAAGGACTATTACATCCATACTGTATGTCCAATGTAAACTGGGAGCAAGAAAGCTCTGTCCATAATGCAGATCTTCTCTATGGAACATGGGCTGCTGCTGACTCAAGTCTTGCTTCAGCATGTGGCAAAAGGGCCTGTGATAAGGCACTGACTAGCTCTACCAGCTTTTGTTTAGAAATGACACACTTCTGTGCCACTTACCATACAACTAGTGTAGGATGCCTGATGTACATGGGACCCTGGACTTTAATCCCCAGGAGAAATGACTATTATTGAACAGTCTTGTAATCTTTTCCATCATCTAAGAAGCCAGACCACCAACATGGAATTTTAGACTTCGTGTCCATGATGAATAATTAGAAATGTGGGGGGCATGGGACTTGGTGTGTGTGTGTGTGTGTGTGTGTGTGTGTGTGTGTGTGTGTGTGTGTAAGAGAGGGGGGAAGAGAGTTAGAGAAAGAGAAAGGTTTAGTGCAGCCTAGAAATTCCTCTCGAGGACACCGCTTTCCATTCACTTTCATGCACACCATGAGGATATTTCTTAGAAGAAGGATGCTAATACTGATGGAATACCACCTCCTGGACCACAGCATTTGTTTTTCTCAATCTTCACATCAACCTAATGCAACAAAGAAAGGAACTAGCTTTGTACAAACAAAACAAAAGCTAAAGCTTTGGTAATTCTCCTGCAGTGACAGAGGATGTGCTAGGAGTGGGACATTCACTCACAGGTTCCCTCCAAACTAGGCAGGTAAGACACCGAGAACGTGGACTCTATTCATCTCCCTGTTTCTGCTGCAGAGCCAGCTTCCAGTCATGGTTGGGGACCAGTTTTAATTTAATGTAATTTTATCATCAAAGTGAAGATCTTTTCTTACTATAGTAGTTTTAAAGTTTTAACGAGACAACAATTCTTCAAATATAAGTACAGAAAATGGCAATATAGTATTCACCCAATCCACAGGGGATATTAAAAAATTATCTCTGTGGACACCTAAAACCAAAAACAGCATATATATATATATTATATATATATATATATATATATATATTCTTTAATCATATATTCCCCCATATATCCTAGACAATGATTAATTTATAAACTAAACACAATAAGTTATAATAATAACAGTAGTAAAATAGAGCATTTATAACTGTATTGTGCAATAAAGGTTGACTGTGGGTAAGTGAGCCATGGAAAGAAAAACAAACCAAAGAGATGAGAGGCCTAGAGTATCCTTATTAAAAATCTAGACAGAGAGCTAGAGAGATGATCAGAGGTTAAGAGCACTTGTTGCTTTTACAGAGGACACAGGTTTGATTCCCAGTACCCATATAGCGGCTCACAACTGTCTGTAATCCTAGTTCAGGGGATTTGAAGTACTCTTCTGGGTTCCACAGGCATTTTACACATTTGGTACACATACATCCATGCAGTCAAAACACAAATAAACGTAAAATAAATCCTTTAAAATCATACAAAGAAATCCACTGAAACCCAATGTCTCCATCAATTAATGAAAAATTAATTTAACTAACCCAACAAATGCCATTAGCTCAGAAAGAGTTTTTAGAATTCCATTTGCAAGAAGCACTTTATTAACATTAGCAGTTTGGCAAAAGTAAACTTCTTTGAGTACAATTCAGTTTCTCAATGGGCTAGATCAGTGGTTCTCTTCCTTCCTAATGCTGTGACCCTTTAATACAATTCCTCAAATTGTGGTGACCCCCCACCCATGAAAATATTTTCATCACTATTTTAAAACTGTAGTTTTGCTGCTGCTATGAATTATAATGTTATAATTATATTTTGGAGATAGAGGTTTGCCAAAAGGTTTGTGCCCCATAGATTGAGAACCACTGGGCTAGGTAGATGCTCAGCGGTTAACATCGCATTCAGCTCTTGTGCAGAACCTACTTCGATTCTCAGCACCCACATCTGATGACTTACAACCATCTGTAACTCCAGCTCAAGGGCATCCCATGACTTCTTCTGACTTCCACAAGAACCACCACCCCCTCTACATACACACACACACACACACACACACACACACACACACACACACAGAGAGAGAGAGAGAGAGAGAGAGAGAGAGAGAGAGAGAGAGAGAGATGAAAGGGAATCTTAAAAAATTTCTAAACCATGGAATTCAAAGCACCAATAATGCTTACTGCAAGGTGTCATTAGTGAAAATTTTAACTGCCAAGTTGTAAAGGAAGCTGTCATCTAGAAAGCACCTTGCAAAGTGGATAACAAGCAGATAATTGGTCAACACTTAATCCAAGAATGCTGACTTCACAGAGAAGCAGCCCCAAAGATTGATGCAAACGTCTCATGTGTAGATATGATACTGAGCTCAGCAGCTCCATCAGCAGGCCACCAGCTGATGCAAATACTCCTAAGAACTGTCTGAACTAATGGGCAGGAACTCTACCCATGGCCAACCCCAAAGCAGCCCAGAACACAAAAAACAAATGTCCTAGAAGGACATTGACTCTGAAAGGGTTCCTCAGAAGACACATGTCCTTCGAAGTGGACACATAGCTCAAGGACAATTAAATATTGTTCAGTTGTCCTATCACCCCCTATGGTTGCCATTGAGAAATGTAATTTCTCAGACATCACTTGGCTTTCATCATGGAACACATTAGAGGCACACTTGGAGATGCAAAGATCTTACTAAGGACAAAAGACACAGAAATGGAGCCTGGTGGCATCAGAAATGACCAATTGTTTTCGTTCCAATTCCCAGGAAAGACGTGGGTAAAAATAAAATAAGTTTAGAAAAAAAGAAAAAACTCATGTGTAAATTGTAAAGTGAGCATAAATTAATCTCTAGGCCCACTTGCCTATAATATATTCACTCTATACACATTCTATAGCAATGATAAATCCAGCCTGACTCTAATTACTATGGTATCTGTCTGTGCTCTCAGAAACATGAATGCATAAATCCTAACCACCCAAGAAACCATAAAACAAAAACAGCTGAAGGCACATGAGATGTTGGGGACTACCCTGAACTTGATGATGGTCCTATCATTAGCTTGTTAAAAGCCACTGCTCATCCTATAATTTCCCCTTTACTATGCTTTTAGCTCCCTCTTCTTCCAAATGTTGCTACAAAGCAAGTTCATATATCACATACAGTACATTTCTCCATGTTTTCCAGATGGCATTTGATAAAATGGAAACAAAAGAAAGACATAACAAAGAAAAATTGATGCTTTTCTTCTTTCATTGTTGAAACAGCTTTTCCTTTGGTAAAGAAAAAGATGAGCCCACACGGAGTGATTGAAAAGCTTCAAGAGATGTGCTTCATTTTGAAAGATGCTTTTTGGAGGCATGGGTCAGGTCATTCTTTGTCCTCAGCCAAGCTATGCAAACTGGAGATGAAGACTTCTTTGTCTGGGCTGTGTGTTACTCTGAGTTTATGCTACATGGAGATGAACAATGGCTTAGGTGACATTTGACTTAATTTGACTTATCTCAGTATATGTCCCTCTCTGACCATCAAACTCAAAAGAAAAAAATCTCCAGTGATAATTCCACTATTTACAGTCATGACTTATAGACTCTAAGACCACTAAGATATAAATGTACCTAGTTCATATATATCTGAAAATATGGGAATAGGTCAGTTGAGAAGTGAAAACATTGTGTTAGGCTAGGACTTTCCCTAAACAACCAGCAAGTAGACAAACGTACGGTGTTATTTTTCTTTCAAGGAACTGTAATTTAAATATATTTCATCAATCATTTGTGAAGCAAACAAACACACAAAATATGATAGTCTACAATCAATCAAGCAAGACTATGTTTTCAGCTAGGAAAGAGAACAAGCTAGTGGTTGGTGCCATAATCCCTGTAGGTCAGTCTTCAGTGAACCCAACAATCCCCCACACACACACTGCATGCTACCTTTTAATGACCCCATGTCCTCCCCCAAACTGCCTCCTTGTGAACCAAGCTTTCAGTCACAGCAAATTCTTGAGGCACACTCAAACCACCCCCAAATCTGAACAGCTTTGGCTAAGGGACTCTCTAGAAGGAAGTAATGGCTGCAAGTCTTCCCCCAAATAATTTGATTGACACCTTTGATGGGAGCTGCACCTGCATCTCACTTGGCCCATGTACAGTGGGGCTCAGCTTTTCCCACAGAAACGCCATGGCAGTGATGCCTGGAATCTCATTGATCTGAGGCACAAATGAGTCATATGTTTTGTGTAAACTGCTAAAACATATGAAGTCATAGTTTTAAAATCTGAAAAGGAAAAAAGTGGGTCAATTTCTCTGCCTAATAGGGCTCGAGGCTAAAAGAGACAATGTTCATGAAAATCACAGGGCAGGTAGCAGCTAGCATGTGATTGATGTGTAAGAATGAGTAGTTGACCAAAGATTATTTCTTTCAAGTTCTGCTGTGAAGTGTTCACAATCTCGGGTCCTCTTACAGTTAGATGGCACGGAGATGTAACATAGTGATCCCTCAACATAGTGCTACTGTTTCTCTGTCCTACATGTTTGCTTCCATCCAGGAATCTCGTATTTCGAATGTAGAAAATACCAGTCTGAATTCTGAGCCATCTTTTTTTTTCCTTTCTTTTAATATGAGTAACTTCTAACATTTGTGAGTTCAAGGAACAATGACCACTGATAGAAACTTTATGTAAAGCTTCCTATATGGGAGCAAGTATTTATTGATTATCCAAGTCCTAGAGGATAAATACTTGTCATTGCAACACCTTGTTTTACAAAAAGTCACATACCTTTGTTTTGGATTGTGCCTATGATAGCACAGTGGAAACCAGTTAGGGAAAAACTAACTCTGAACTATGCTAACCCCACGCAGAATACAAGGCACCATGAATACATGGAAGCACCTAAGAATGGAGAGAGACTGCTTGCAGAATTAAATCCACATAGGTTTGGAAGAAGGACATGTGCTGCAGACAGGGTGACTCTTGATGGAGTCATATTAATTCTCTTATTACTATGTTGTTGGGAGAAAAAGATAAAATGTCTTTGAAACCACTTTGCAATAGCTCTATGAAATGTACCAATTCATTGGTTTATTGACCTGTACTGGGGTCAGGAGACCTAAGTGCCTCTGTCAGCTTCACTTTTTCTTGGCTACATGACCTTGGGGAAAGCACTTATGTTTCACAGTCCTCAAATTTCATACAGGGAACAGTTAAGAACTTGAACCAATATGTCCCATAAAACTGTAAGATTTGGGCCCGGTTACTCATGCCATTTCCTGACACTTCATTGCTCTTCCCAAATGCATGCAGCATTCCTTGTGCTCCTGGATCCCTGGGTGACTGAGAGCCACAGCTTGGGTTTGTCCCCTCAGCACTGTCCCCAGGAAGTTCCAATTTTGCACATTGTACAGAATGGTGAGGAGCACACACACAGAGAGAGAGAGAGAGAGAGAGAGAGAGAGAGAGAGAGAGAGAGAGAGAGAGAGAGAGACAGATGGCAACAAACTTGCTAACCTTTAAAAAGATCCTAGTCTGGCTACCCCAGCAGTCTAGTGGCAGGAATCTGTGCCCAGAGGAGCAAAGACAGGTGAAAATGTCCCAGGCTGCCAGCTCAGATGCTGAATATTCAGCAATCTTTGCACCCCCTGCCTGGAAAAGAGCAGAAATCCTCTTGCTTAGCAACTGCCCCAGCTCCTTAGGGTCTATGTGGAACAAGAACCTGGGAAAATCCCTGTTTCTCATGTGTCAGCTCTACTGGGGACAAAGCAGCTCTGCTGAAAATTTTAGACAGAAGGGAATCCCAAGTAAAAATTTAGAATAAACATTTTTTCTTTTGTTTAGTGGAGCCTCATCTGTTGGTAAGCTTGAATGGAGTCAACAAGGTCACACAGCTATTAAAAGGCTAGAAATTGAGTGTTTAATGGGGTCCATCCTTGGCAAGGTGAATACCTCAGGAATCTGTCTATCTCCATTGAGAAGCCCATGAAGCAAAATAAATCAAGGAAAGATTTGATTGATTCTTTTAAGTGCATGTTATAACTAGAGAGACTAGGCTTGTGTTGCGGAGAAAGATTTGTTGCTGTCCTAATAGAAATACCTGTGGCAGCATGAGTGGTCTTAATTGAGACACAGTCTTTGTAGATGAAATCAAGTTAAGATGAAGTCATTAAGAAAGGCCTTGACCTACAGATGGCTCAAATTCTTATAAGAAGGAATCATTGGCAGATACAAGCTCACAGGAAAATGCCAGGTGAAGACACAGACACATACATAGTCATGAAGGGGAAGACACGGGTGCAGAGGAAGACACAGGTGAAGGGGAAGACATGGAACAAGGGGAAGACACAGGGCAAGAGGAAGACACAGGTGCAGGTGAAAACACAGACACATTCGTAGTTATGAAGGGGAAGACGCCAGAGCAGGGGAAGACACAGGTGAAAGGGAAAGACATAGGTGAAGGAGAAGACACAGGGGAAGGAGAAGACACAGATAGAGGTCAAGGGGAAGCCACAGGTGAAAGTGAGCGATTCTGTCAGAAGCTGAGGGGTGTCTCAGCTGCTGAGGACTACAGTCAAAGAAGGCTCCTTTCCTAAAGGGTTCAGCATGACAGACCTGCAAATTCTACAAGCAATTTGATTTCAGACTTCCAGCCTCCAGAACTGCAAAGCAATGTATGGTCATTTTCATCCATTCAATTTTTGTTACTTCATTACATCAAGCCTAAAAAGTCATCCTAATTTCTTTTTTTCTTTATTTACCCACTAATAGATGTGTGTCTTCCAATCTTCTGGGACTCAATAGCATAATCAGTAAGAAGGAAATAATCATAGACTCTGCCTCAGGGAGTTGTCATGGAAAAAAAGATGTTTCATTCACATATTTTATAAATAAGTCTTTTAAAATACTGTTAGTACTGTGACCACTTGTATGCTTGTATAGGTGTTTGTAGTGATGGAGGTGATGATGGCTCTATAATATAACCTTCTAAAAGCCCCCAGTATAGGGAGGGATTCACAAGCTCTCATCCCTGAGGAGATATTGTCAGCTGATGGCTTTGGAAGGATGGGGTAGTTAGGTTTTGTTATTGTTGTTGTTGTTGTTGTTGTTGGTGGTGGTGGTGGTGGTGGTGGTGGTGGTGGTGGATTTTTTGCTTGTTTTGTTTGCTTTTTGAGATTGGCCCCAGATAGGTTAAGTAAGCTTCAGTACAAGTTGTACTCAGTGGATTATGGAGGGAAAAAGAAAAGAAACAGAGGAAAGCATATAAAATTGGGAAGTGTTGGACCTAGGAACAATTAGTGGGAGGAATGGGAAGTAAACAGGATCAAAATACATTTTGTTATTTCCTCAAAGAATTAATTAAAATATCATATTAAAACAAAAACTTAAAAAATCACACATCCTTAGTTTTAAAACCAAGAAGGCAGCAGGATCTGGTGGTTAATGCTTTAAAACAAAAACAAGGTCTGATTTTAAAATAGTAGTAGTGGATGTGTGAGTGTGAAGATATTTCAAAGCCCGAGGTGCCAATAAAAATAGACCAAAATGGTCTACAATCAAATTTATGGTTCCAGATGAGGTTGGTATGCCAGGGAAGTCTGTCCCTATAGTGACGACCTGCATGCTGTCACTCCTAAATTCACAGGCCAGGCCTGCATCTTTCTGATCATACTTACAGAATGCAGAGGCAGAATGGAGGCCATGTCTTTGCTCCTTGCCTGTGCATTCATTCCATACGGACACTGGCTACTCATCCTGGGCAGCTAGTGTCTCTGGCATACTTGGGAAATGCATTGGTGGATGCAGATTTGGATATGGGTGTCAACAAGGACCGGGAATAATGTTGTGTAAGCATAATTGCATCTTTTGTGGGCATTTAAATCATCGCTTTAAATCTGCCAAGGTCCTTCCTGACAGTGTCAATGAGCGAAAACCCTAGCTACATTTACATTCACTGCTGAGTTTGTATGGATGCCTTGCAAAGAAGAAAAGAGTTTAGCTTTTTAAAAAGAGACTATAGGGGATGCAGCAAGAAATACATTGTTTGGGGCTGCACAGTAAGTAAAGTGGCTAAACAGGTATCTTTCCTAAACTCATCTCTCTAGTGGGAGAGAGTCTCAGGTTAAAGCATAATGCCATTTCATCGACAGTTCATGGCTGGCGCTCAAGACGAGGTAAAATACTAATGGCATTTCACAATATTTATCTATTTACTTATTGCAGCACTGTAAACGGTAGCTGTTAATCTACATCTCCCACTTTTTTCCTTTTTTTTTTTTTTTTTTTTGAGTACAGGTTTCTTCAATTGGCCCAGACTGACCTGTGACTGGCAATCCTTTGTCTCTTGAACGTTGGTATTTTAGGCCTATGCCAATTTGCTACAACAGACTTTTAGTAGATACTAGGATCTAGATGTATCTCAATGGACTTTTGTCTAAGAGCACCAAGTTAGAAATTGCAAGAACTTTAAAGCTCAACAAAGAAAGTATGACCAATCAGTCCCTGTTTATTGAGTATTTGTTCTATGACTGAAAATAAACAGTTGATGATATGATATATAGCCTTTATGTTTTAAGAGAAAGACAATACATCATAAGCACCTATATGTAGTGATTTATTATTTATGATTTAATAACGATTGCCTGAAGGATGAGAATGCAAAGCCAGCCACACCAGTTAGTTATAGAAGCTGGACCTTTAATCCCAGGACTCAGGAGACAGAGGCAGATGGATCTGTCTGATTTCAAGGCTACCCAGGGCTACATGAAAGTGAATCAGTCTAAAAGAGTAACAGAGCTCAAGCCTTTAATCCCAGCACTAGAGAGCTATATAAGGAAGCAGAAAAGGATCTCAGATTCGGGCAATTAGTCTCCAGCCACATTGAGAAGATCATAGCAGTCTGAGAGAATTTGAGGAGCAGTGAAGTTGGAGCAGTCTAGGATTCTGACACTTGGTGGAGAGCAGTGCAGTTTGGAGATTCCATCAGAGGACACAATCACCCCTTCTGTCTAAGCATTGGTAGAGGTGATAGATCTCTACAGGCAGGCTGCTTTGCTTCTCTGATCTTCAGCTTGAAGCCCAGCATCTGTCTCTGGGTTTTTACTATTTGAGTTACAAATCTGTATCATTATGATAGACCTTTCCCATATAGATTCTTGTATAATTCTCTCTAAATGTCATGAAGTATTATTATACCCACTTTATCCATCAAAACATAAAGCAGTGGAGTACATTAGAAGTTACCAGCTTGGATAAGTCAGTTTGATATCATATAAGAAATTAAGTGATAGAGTCAACTTATAAGAGAAAGGGTTTATTATCTCATAGTTCTGGAGGCTCCTGTTCCAGACTGGGTGGACTCATTAATGCTTTGGGTATCTGGTAGGGGTACAGACAGGAGTGGCAGTGAGTAATCTCAGATGTTACCTCACTATCCAGGAAATGGAAAGGGATATCAAGAGATTGGGAACCCATAATCCCCTTCAAAGACACACTGCAAATGATCTAAGAACTGTCCAACAGGCTCCACCTCCTATGGGTCAAGCATGGACCTCTGAGGGACAGTTATAAAACCACAGCCCAGTCTGAGGTACTTTGACTTCTTGGTCTTCAAGCTTGAAAACCCTTGATCTTCCATAATAGCTCAGCCTGTTTGGCTGAGAAATTATAAACTGCGAGTCGAAGTCAAGACAGAATTGAAGGAAGGGAACAATCTGGGTTTGGGGGAAGGAGAAGGCAACATATCCATCAATTGCCTTCCACATCAGCAGCAGGAAGAAAACTAGAGTATTCCTTTGAAATAGCTGAGATCCTAATATCAATCATGGAATGACTCAGAAGGCTAACATGTGACAGCATCTTTGTCTATATACACGGTTACTGTCTAATCCAAAAGAGTCTGCCTCAAAGACTTTCCATAAAAGACAATACCCATGTCAAAGTTATGACAAAGTCTGGGCACAATTAATGCAGGGAGTCACATGTGATGTGCTTACTAAGACAGCCCTGAGGGCCACTGTTGAGTTCTTTTATTCATTAAAGCATTTACTTAATCATTCATTCCCTCAACTACTCACATACTGTTGACTTAAATACTTTCGATATTAATCACTTGCCATTATTTTATTTGAGAATATCTCAAAACCCACTGCTTTTCTTCAAAGCCCTATTATCATGTTGATCAACATATGTTGTCAGTGATCCTCAACATGACTCCTAGATGATCTGTCAAAAGGGAGAAACAGGCACTCAGAGGTGATTTCTTGCAAAGAATTACATTAGAGGAAGGCTAAGTTTCCTCTATTATTTTGATCAGTTCTCCTTAAGGTTAATTCAAATGTTCTAGATGGGGCTGGAGAAATGCCTCTGTGAGTGACAGCACTTGCTCTACAGCATGAGGACCTGAGTTTGAAACCCTAGAACTCCCATAAAAACCCGAGCATGACTGACAGCCTCTTTAATCCTTCCATTGGGTGGCTGAGTTAGACAGAGGGCCACAGCTTACTGGTCATCTAGGCCAGCTTAGCCACAAAATATTGAGTTTCCAGTTCAATGAGAAACCCTGTCTCAAGGCAATAAAGAATGACAGAGGAAGTATAAGACTTCTACATGCAGATACACTCAATTATACAAACACACACACACACACACACACACACACACACACACACACACACACACACACACACACGCATGCACACACTCAAAATAAACAAACACATTCCCTAGAATGATGTCACTCAAGTTACTAAAAACTTCTTAATTGGCCCACTTAATAAAGCAGTTTTGCACACGTAAGAAAGGAATCAGAAGTATCAGGACAGATTTCTTAAGGCTTATTCTTTCTTGTTATTGGTTAACACTGCAGGAAATTGTTAGTTCTCTGTCACTGGGCCTAACCACTGAGTGAAGTGTGACTGACACAGCACTGGAGTGCACAGGCACAGAATGGAGGAGGGCAGCAGTTTCCTAAAGGATTCTGCTTATGCCCCCCCATCTTATGTAACCATTTATAGATTCATATACTGCAAGAATTGCTCCTATTTTTAGAAGAGCTTATTAAAGCAGTGTTTGTTTAATCTTCATTTCAATACAGAAATAAAGACAACCATGTACTTCCTAGATCTGGCAAGACAAAGGTGTGCTATAATTTCCTCCATCCTAGAATGATGTTATCTATTATTTTATTTATTCATTCAGCAAACAAATTTTTATTAGTCCTTCAGACAGTGGGGACTATTCATATTTTTTTTTCTGTGACAAGATTTCTCTATTTAACAGCTCTGACTGTCCTGGAACTATCTCTGTAGACCAGGTTTGCCTCAAACTCACAGAGAGCTCCCTGACTCTACATCCCCAGTGCTGGGATTAAAGTCGTGTATAACCACAGCCTGGCCAGACAGTATGATAACACATGATTGGAACAGGGGATAGATAACATTCTCTTATACTGTACATTCTATTGATGGTCAAACAATGGTCACAAATAGACTTAAGTCCACAAAATATATAACCAACACACATGACTCTGAAGATACTAGTAATACTACAGAGAAAAATAAAAAGACAGAGGGAAGGGTGGATCAAGGGGGAAGGTAAGAAGGGAATGAAGGAAGGTTAGCGAGTATGGTGTTTTAAATGAGATGTCCCGATTAGTCTCAGGCAATTGAAAACTTGGTAGCCTGTTGGTTGTTGTTTGAGAGATGTGGCCTTGCTGGTGTGTCACTGGGGATGGGCTTAAACTTTTAAAAGCTTCCAGCCATACCCAGTGTGAGCTCTCAGTCTCTAATTTATGAATCAAGATGTGACCTCTCAGTTGTTCCTGCTTCCATGTCTTTGTTCTGACATCATGGACTCTAACCTTCTGAAACAATAAACCCAATTAATATGTTTCCTGGGTCATGGTGATTTGTCAGAGCACAAGAGTAACTAAAACAGTGGCACTCATTTGATAGAGACATGGCATTCTAGGAAAGTTTCATGGGAAATGTATTTGTCCTAGTTTCTAAGGGCACTGGGGATGGGGACAGGACAATACTGAGCCAGGAGGAGGAGTGGGAGAAATACAAGACAAAAGTCTTAAGAAGAGAGCATTCCTGACGTGGTTCAAGGCCAAAAAGGTGGGTGTGACTGCAATGGAGGGAAGAGTCATTCCATGGGATTGTCTAGGTCAATAGGCAGGCCAAGACAATTAAAACCACAGGCCATCAATATGTGAATTTCAGATAACTCGTAGTATTAATGGTCCCCAAAGACAACCACATCTCAAAACCCAGAATCTAGAAAATTGTATATGATAAAGGAAACTTTTGGGGTATAATGACATTGAGGACAAGAGAATATTCCACCTTAAGCTCTTGGGATGTGTGTAGCCAAGAATAGCTACATATGCACCACAATACAAAGTCATAAATGAATTTAAACCATTATAATATTTTAAAACTCAATTGCAGTTATAAGTATGAACTTTATAGATAGCAATGTTGTGTCTCAATGTCCAAAGGTTGAATATGCCTTGGACACTATTTTCTGGATCATCCATCTGCACTCAATGTCATAACAGCACCCTAAAGAAAGGGAAGAGAGGCAGAAGAGTTGGAGGAGGAGACACGTTGTCCCAAGAAGAGGTCAGTGTAACTTACTCACTGCCTTTGAAAACAGAAGACCTATCACAAGCCAAGAAGTTCAAGATGACCTAAAAGATGGGAAAAGTAGTAACAGATACTCTCCAACAGCTTCTAGAAGAAACACAATTGTGCCAGAATGTTTATTTTAACCCTGTAAGATCCATTTGGAATTTGTGAATTTCAGAAGCATAAGGGGTGTGTGGGTTTGTGTTGTATATGTGTGGTATTATGTATTTGTATTTTTGCATATTCTCATGTATATAAGTGTGTGTGTGTGTGTGTGTGTGTGTGTGTGTGTGTGTGCAGAATCACAAGAAGGCTATTAGATGATGCCAGGTTTTTTTTTCTTTGATCATTCTATACCTTATCCACTGAGGCTAGGTCTTACACTTAAACTCAGAGCTTGGCAAGTCTAATTAGCCAGCTTGCCCAGGGAACCCTGTCTCTTCTGGGCACTATAATTGCAAGTGGGACTGAATGACAATGATGCATTTATAATTGGTGTTGTGAACAAATGCTTTATCCACTAAGAAAGCTCCCCAATCCCTGTGTTAAGTTTTGACACTAAATTTGCAGAATTCTCTCAGAGCAGCAAAAGCCAAGCAATAAAAAGGGAGAGTTAGTATGAACATTAAAAAATTTTGTTAAAGCTGGTGGATTATTTGAAATCTCAATTTAACAAGGTACCCCCTGAGTTATTGAAGTAGCTTAACTCATTCTGAGCTCTGTTATAACAAAAAAAAATCACCTCAGCTGCTTTACTGCTTTGGAAGTGCAGATCAAGGAAAGAAGTAGGGAATATGTCAGGACCATTGCAGTCACCCAGAGGAAGGTGAGGCTGTTCCAGATACATGTGGCAGTCATGGAAGAGCTGAAGGGTCATGTGTATGTCATCTGTTGGATTATGTGGATAGCCACACTGGTGGAGACTTCCCTTTGGTCCTTCCTGAAGCCTTGCAACTAAACCATGTGTCTCTAGCTAGTGATGTACCCCTTGGCTTACTTTTCTCTTTGCTATGACAAAAGCAACTTCAGGAAGGGAGAATTGATTTGGCTTATGGTTTTTGAGGGCATAGTCAATCATAGTGGGGAAGTCATGGAAGAAGACTGTGAGGTGGCTGGTGTTTAGAGCCAAGAAGCAGAATAGAGACAAAAGCTGGTGCTCTACCTGGATTCTCTTTACTCAGCCTGGAACTCTACTCAGTGAAATGGTACCATCTCCAATAAGTGTGGGTCTTCTCAACTCATGTAACTCTGTCTGGAGACACCCTCAAAAACATACCCAGAAGTGTTTGGCTTTTGGTTTTCCTAGCTAATTCTCAGTCTCATCAAGTTAACAATGAAGATTAACCACATACTGCAAAGAAGAGAATTCTGGATCCAGAACAGAACTGGCATGTGATGGTTTCACATGCACAAAGGGTGAGCAATGACCTGTATCTCTTTCTTCTGTCCAAAATTGATGTGTTACTTAAGAATGAGGGCCTGGAGCTCTTGTTAATCTTTGAATGCCAGTAGTCCATGCAGCAAACATGGCATTTTTTAAAAAATTCACAAAAAAATAATTTTCTCGCTCATAAGGAATTTCTTTGTTCTAACTGCTTTTGAGATAAATGTTCCTCTGATACAGCTGGAGAGCCTGGGTGTTCAATGACCTTGGATGTATATTTTCTCGTCTTGGCCACATTTTGTTTTCTTCTAGTCCATGGGGAAGGGGTTTATTTAACTCTGCTCGCAGTTGATACGTATCACCATCAGCTTCACAAAGAAATCCTGGCTATCTAAAGTAACTGTAAATAAATGTCTTCAATCTAACCCCTACATTAAAATCCTCTCTTGGGTTTTTCTTGAAGATCTGCTGCAGCAGAGCTGCAGCTCTGGAACCCAACCCATGCAGAGCCGTTGCTCAAGCTCAGCCTGGAACAGCCCTGAGAGGTAGGCCATCATCAGGCACGCTCTTCCTCCATCTCACAAGGAAGTCCCCATCAGTCAAGTCAGTGCCTGTGGGGCTTGGGTCATGCGCCAGATTCTTGGCTACAAATGAAAGGATAGGAATAATCCTTTTCCTTTAGAAGATCATGTTCTGACTGAGAAAGCAGAGTTATCAAAAGACTGAAATCATTGGGAGTGTGTCCAATCAATCATTCTTTGGAAGATGGAAATGAAGTGGAGAGGGGTCAGTGTTGCAATGGGGAAACATCAGAGTTTTGGAATGAAGAGCAGGTAACTTGCTTCTGGTGCTACATGGTAGACTGTAGAGTTCTTCCGAAGGGCTCAGTCTGGGATCTCCAGGAATGTTGCTGAGATAGCTGTCTCATTTGTATTGCTGTCCACAGCAGGTCGGGTCTGAAATACACTGGTGGTCTCTGCATATCTCTCCTGGGAGGTTTTTGACAAGTGTCACTTCCCAAACATCCCCATGGGTCACATAACAAATCCAGTCACAAGAAATGAAATAATTGCTTTCTGATACAACCCTTGAGCTAACAGTTGCATTTTCAATGGTTTACTTAAAATCCTGAACAAAGACCAAATGATCACAGCACTTACCAGCAACTCAGCTAAGGGTCCTCCACCCCAGCACCATGCAATCCCACAGGCCTTCCTTTCTCAAGATATGGCTCATGCACCTGAAGGTGCAACAGCGGCACACTTCTCACATCTTTATAAGGTAATCAACACTGGATCAGTGGAGAGTTCGGGTTCAGACCTCACACGCAAGCTATCAATCCCTAACATTTAGTTTCTTTCTCCCCCTCTTCCCACTTTTCACTCACTCCATCATCCCACCATTATGTGGATGTGGACCAGATGGAGACAAGAATTCTGACACACCTGCTAACTAGTACCTGGGGAATCACATTCACATGACAGCCCTCTGGTTGGGCTGCTACTTCAGCTATCCAGCAAGTTATGAAATCATGTTTCAGACGAGTATCCATTATCTTCCAATACTTCAATTTCTGATGCCATCCAAACATCACACCTGTGTCCTACACACAGTCGGTTTATATTAAGAGCAGCCTCATGGACCACAGACTGACCTCCTGGGCTTTTTAATTAATTTTGAAGTTGTAAGACTTTAAATCATAATATACTTCCTTCCAAATTCCCCAGGGTATGTGAAGACATGCAATGGAAAACAATAATTTTATCTGTTTTTAATTTTGAGGAAGACAAATGATATGAGTTAAGGTTCTGGCTATCCCAAATTCATGATGGTATGGCCATAGGAAAACAGATTTGCTTCATGTAAATCGATGCTCTACACAAGGTCTGGAAAACATAAAATGTGTGAAAAATCCATTCAATCAAGGACCACACTGTTCAACATGCTATATTCTAGTATACATTCTAGTCTTTTTCTTTAACATCTACTGATCTTTATGAATGGGGGTGCTGGCAATTTAACAATGCTGCTTTTCTATATTGGATGCCCAACAAAGATAACAGCTATTTCTTGCCACAGGGGAGGTGAAAACCCCTCCAAAATCTCATTCAGTGTAGGTGTTCCAGATGTTTACAAGGACCTCTTGTTTAAACTCTCATATTCTACTAGTGGGTTTTTGTCTTATGGGTTGATGTCTTAGTGCCTATTCCTGTTGCTGGAAATCAGTTTAAGGGAGAAATGGTTAGTTCTAGCACACAGTTAGAGGATACACTCCATCATGGCAGGGAAGTCCTGGCTGCAGGAAGTTGAGGCAGCTGATCACAATGCACACCCAGGGACATGGGGAAAATGAATGCCTGTACTCAGCTCCCCTTCTTCTTCTACAGCCTGGGCTCTAAGCCTAAAGAATGGCACTGCCCACAGTAGACAGGCCTTCCTACCTCAACTAACCCAAGCAAGACAATCTACTACCAAGATGCCCAGAGGCTGGTTTCTCAGGTGAGTCTAGATTTCATCCAAATGCCCATTGAAATGAACCACTACAGCTTATAAGAAAGCAACTGTTGTCACCAAAGATGCAGAGAGAGTGGGAGAGCACTGACTAGAACATATCCACCCA
This sequence comes from Cricetulus griseus, assembly GCF_003668045.3. Classification (NCBI taxonomy): domain Eukaryota; kingdom Metazoa; phylum Chordata; class Mammalia; order Rodentia; family Cricetidae; genus Cricetulus; species Cricetulus griseus. The sequence continues at coordinate 169,724,708 of NC_048595.1, forward strand.
ACTCTGCTACTGACTTCTGTGTGCACATGCAGGTACTAGGTCGCTGTTTCTCCCCTTAACAAGCTGACTTGGTTAGGTCCACGTGGAGGCTCTTCTTGTGGGTGTTATCCTTGGGCAACTTGCAGAAACCTTGGAACAGATGAGTTCTAATCTTCTAATTTTGAGAGTATTTCAAAATAAAACAAATCAAAGATGTGCTGGGGTGGTCATGTTTGAATGCAGAGGAGTTGGCTTCTAAAGATGAAAGCCCTTTCCAGGCTGTGTGTCTGGGCTGGACATTCTTCTCCTGTTGATCTCACCAGCCCCCTGCGGTGTCCTGAGTAAAACCATTCATTCACATTTACATGTGCGGAGGATTTCTAAAAGACATAAGAACTGCCAGCTGCCTGGAGGCCACAGCCTATTAAAATAATTTTACAACATTGAAATCTGAGGCATGTAAATAAGCATATGGGAAGATCGAGCATTTGTACAGGTTCAAGATGCCTAATCCAAAATCCAAAGTGCTCAAAACTCTGAAACTCTCAGAGCCTCGGTGATGGCACCAGTGAAAACCCCATCATTGACCCAAGAGGTGTGTCACCAAGTGCACAAAATTCAAAATACAAGATCACCTTCAGATCATGTACAGAAGGGGATGGAAGAAGCAAAAATAACATTTTAGAGTTGAGTCTTGTTTTTAAGATATTGCACTATACATAGCAAACAAGCCAAAATCAGAGATATTTCCAGCTCCAAACATAAGGGATACTCAACAAACACATAAATATATACACATGCACACACACACACACACACACACACACACACACACACACACACACACATACACATGCACACACACACACACACACACACATGCATGCACACACACACACACACACACACACACACACACACACACACACACACATAAACACACACTCGGTGGGGGATAAACAAGATCACCACCAGAATTTTAGAATTTTACTTGACATACCAAATAGATTTGTTGGGACATGTTGTCACTGTTGTTGGACCAAGAAAAGCAAAACTTGCATTCTTATTTTATCCTTTTTTATTTTGTGGGGTGTGTGAAGGGTGTGTGTAACTGTTCATAGAGCATCCGTGTGAGTATGTATGTGTGTACTTCAACGTACAAGCTAAAGAAAGACAGCAGATTTCATACCGCTGACCCTGCTCATTGCCTTGCAACATGATCTCTCACTGCAGCAGAAACACCATTTCCACAAATCTGGCTGCCCAGTGAGCTGCAGTGATCTGTTTGTCTGTTCCCCAATGATGAGATGACAGGCCCAGCTTTGTATGTGGGTGCTGGAGCTACTGACTTGGGTCCTAATTCTTGCCCAGCAAGCACTCTTACTTCTCCAGCAAGCCATCTCCCCAACTCCACACATTCTTTTGAGAGACAAGTGATTAGAACAAGAATGACTTTAGTTAGTCACCTCACAGTACTAAAATCAGAAATGTCAGCACTGGCACAAGTCTGTGGACGTACCCTTCCCACTCACTGACTGGTTTGAACTTCATTTGTTTAGGAATCATAGATGGGGGGAGGGGTTGGTCGTGTGTCCAAGTGCCTCTACCCTTTCCATGACAAGGTTAGAGACACAGATATAAACAGGCAGGTAACATTGGACGTCATGATGGCACAGCCGGTAAGTAGCTGCAATGCTTTTGTTTTGCCTTCTCTACTATTTATTTGAGTGACAGAATAAAAAACATTGACTTGAAAGAGTTGACTACATTTTGGAACTGTCTTGGCTGCAAATATCTGATGAAGCCAGTGATAGGCATCACAAAAAATCACAAACAATTCAATTTAAGGAAAACCAAATTCTCTCTCTCTCTCTCTCTCTCTCTCTCTCTCTCTTCTCTCTCTCTCTCTCTCTCTCTCTCCTCCCTCCCTCCCTCCTCCCCTCTCTCTTCTCTCTCTCTCTCTCTCTCTTCTCTGAGTGTGTGTGTGTGTGTGTGTGTGTGTGTGTGTGTGTGTGTGTGTGTCACACTTTGAGTTTCTCACTCTGCTTTCCTGGGATCTAACTTGTTTTTTCAGTAAAATAATCATTAGCTTCTTCCTTTTTGGTAAACACAATATGTGGGCAGGGGTGGGGAGGAGCAATCTAGGAACTCCAGGAGTGTGGGGTACAGAAGTGATTCAGGATTACAGAGAGGGATGCTTACTAATCACCCCTTTCTGTTTGATTTTGTGTAGATGGGCCTGCAGGTGAGGCACACAGATCAGAAATCAGAAAATAGCTAAGTGCTTAGGCTGTACCTAGTGTGCCAACTGCTCTCCCCCAATACCTTCTGTCAAAAGAAAGAGTCTCTTTTTCTACCCCAAGTTCTATTCCACATTCAAGAGAAACGGCAGGAAAATAAGGAAAAGTGTAGAATGTGGAGGATACCAGTGGTTTTCTCAGGAGAAATGTACATTGTCATTTTACTGAGGTAGAATGAGAGGAAAAAGTGGTTAGATGTGGGTGGGCAGTGGTGACTGCCTTCTCCCCTCCCTTGTTCTCCTTTTCCACTTACTTCCGTAGTTACTCCAGTTCTTCCTTCATTTCTTCATCTTTTTGTTTCTTCTTCCCACCTCCTTTCCTTTTCCCTCCCTTCTTCCTTGATCCCTCCATCTCTCCCACCTTCCTTCCACCACTCCTTCCTTCTTGCTTTCTCTCTCCCTGCTCCTTCCTTTCTGTCCACCTCTGAGCCTGCATTTTTACTTCTCATTTTACTTCTGGAAGGAAACAGGAGGTGGTGAGTGTTGCTAGTCTTTTCTCTTTGGTTGTTTTCCAGCCTCAGGTTCTGGCGATTACTGTCATCACACTCCAACTCCCTTGTTAGTCTCCTGAAGGGTAACAAAGCTAAGGCAAGATAAGTCATTGGGAGCTGATTTTAGAATTTAAAACCCAAGCAGAAGTGGAGGATTTAAAATTCTGAGCCCAGCACAAACCTCTTCATTTTCAAGTTCATTTACCCTTGGCAGCAAGCAACCTCCTGTTACCGAGGGAGGGGGCTGTTTTAAAAGGCTCATTTAAAAGGCTGAGGAGCCTTTTGGGATCTCTGCAAGCTCTTTAAAAACATATTTTGATGATATAAGTGTAAACAAATCAAAAGCATATGGATTGAATTTCCCTTAAATTACACAGGATTTTAAAAAACGATGGGAGGGTGGAAACGGGTTTGGAAAAAATATGTTTTTGGTTTTATTGACTCAGATGCATGTGAGCGAGCTGAAGCCTTTGACAGACCTGAAAGGATGGCAGGCTTGTCCCACATGTATCTGTGAGGTTCCGTCATCTTTCTCTGGGTTAGATAGTGGCATTTCTGTCAGTCTAGCCTCCCAGAGAGGAACACCACCAGGTGTTCCCAATTCTACCTTCTCCTTGAGGAAGCCCCAATGACGGCTCTGGCAATGCAGCTCCTATTCAGGATTCAGGCTAGAAAACATGTTAACCTGTCACTATGAATGATGGAGTCAGGTGCCAAAGTTGGCCTGCATACTATATGTACACCCCAACCTAATTGTCGTCCCTTAGTCTTTCTCCCTGTTTTCCATATCTTCTGGGGCATGCTATTGTCATCATGATACGCCCTTTATCTTCCAACCCCCACATATCACATGCCAGGAAAATAGGGTCCAGCAACCCAGGCCACTGCCCCTGAAGCCTTGCTGATGCCAGGATTCAGAATGAGGGAACATGCACCCAGAGGAAGCAGGCAGAGAGGAGGGTGAATGTGTCCTTAATAATCCTAATAGCTTATCTATAAAATGGATTTACACCCATCTGTCCAGTTCTAAAGTAAAGCTTTAAAGCCCAAGATACATGCTGTTTCCTTTGTTGGAAAATACATAGGAGAAGAATTGGAACAATCCCAGGGAACTCCTGCAAGGAAGGTTCCAGAAGGTGGGAAGTCGGCTAGAGGGGATGAGAGCCTAAAAAGAATCTGCAACTATCCCTTTCTGGCCTGGTGAGCCTGCAGAAATATTTCAAGGTGAAAGGGTATCTGTGCTTCCATCTTCGTGCACATAGCTGGGAAACAGCAGCGGGCTACTCTAAAGAATCTTCCATTTGAGAAGTTTGATAGGAGACTCAACATGAGAGGTTCACCTACCCAAGGCAGGGGAGGAAAAAAATCCATACCTTGGCATACAGCTATACCCAGTGCTTCTTTTTTTAACACACATTTATATCAATCAATTAATAGTAACCACCACAAACAGCAGTGCTTTTTTTCTTTCTTTCTGTCTTTCTTTCTTCCTTCCTTTCTTTTTCTTTCTTTTTCTTTCTTTTCTTTCTTTTCTTTCTTTTCTTTCTCTTCTTCTTCTTCTTCTTCTTCTTCTTCTTCTTCTTCTTCTTCTTCTTCTTCTTCTTCTTCTTCCTCTTATTTTTTGAGCTTCAGAGAAGTGCTATGCAAAAGAACTTCAGAGAAATAAGGGCTCTTGAGTAAAAATAGCTGCTGCCCCCATTTTGCCTGTTGTCCTGGAGACTCTCTTCCCTTGCCACCATAGCGAATGCCTAACCAGTCCATAATTTTAACAGCACAATTTGCATTGCCCAGGCAGCTGTCTGCCACACCAACTCTTTATGAAATCCACCCACAGCATTTGAGTCAATTGCCTCCCACAGCTGCAAATTCCACAGGTCTGCCACACTCTGCATGGGAAAGTATTTCTTTGTATTCGTTCCAAATTTGTTAGCCATTTGAACCATTCCTTTTAGCGAATTGTGCATTTTTAAGTGTTCATATATCACTGTTTGGGGCACAGGTTGCAGTGGCCTGCCTTTTACATGCAGCTCAGAATATTAGAATATAGTCTTCAAAGAGTCCCTTCGAGAGCAGACCTCATGTGCTGACACCTGCTTTCTTTTAGTTCTCTAGTTGGAGTTGTCCTTGAAGCTTACCATCCTCACATTCATAGCAGCCGCATATGAGAAAACACACTTGAGAGACCTGGGGTGCAGGGGCTCTCTCCAAAAGCAAGACCTGTAGCCCCATGAAGGCTGTCTCTCAGACGTGGGTGAGAAAACACTGCTTCAGATTAGAAGAATGAGGTGCAGAAAAGTAAAGTCATATTTCATAAGTAATGGAGATAGCAATTCCCCTTTGGGTACCTGATGGGAACAGTTGTTGGCTCATTTCCTCTAGGATGCCAGCATCTGAGGAGCCATAACCCCTCTTTTAAAATGGTATAAGCCATTTGCATATAGCACCCTTCCATATCCCTGCATCCATTGGAACACCTCTAGATCACTCGTGATGTTTAATGCATTGCAAATACTACCTAGTTATTGTGCTGTATCGCCTATGGGAAAACGACAAGGAAGATAGTCTGTATATCTTTGGCTCAAACTCAAATATTTTTGAAGTGCAACTGGTTGAACTTTCACAGATGAGGAACCCATAGATATGGGACAGGAGGTGGGTCTAGCTCTATACAGCCATCAGCAATCTCCAAATGAGGCATTCTGAGAACAAATTCAGTGTTCGCCCCTCAAACACAGCAAGCTTCAGGTGGAAGACAGGAACAGTGTATAGATAAGCAAGCTTCCTGCGTTAGTAAGAAAGGATATTTACAGCTTCCTGTGCTTGGTCCCCTGGTCCTTTAGTGCTTGCCTCAGTCGTGGATGGATAAGGACCTACTAATGCTCTGTGGAGAATATTAGGAGTCCTGTCCTCTGTTCTAGGGACCGTTCTCAGGATATATCCACAAATGCTGATGTTTCTCATCTTTGTTTAGGTGGAAATTCACACTTCTCAGCCACAGTTGTTTTTGCCCTCTTACCACCACACCTGAAGCAACCCAGTTCCTGTTCTGGTCAGGATGTGTGATGCTGGGTAGTCTCCCAGCTTCCCTCACTACAGTTCTCCCTTGTGTAAACTTAGATGCCCAGCATCTAAGTTTAAATCCCTTTAAAGTCAGTTCTGCTGTTTCCAAACCGTAACCACTTAATCTCTCAGAACAATATTCCCTTAGTGTCATTATCAAGGGCAATGTGTCTGATTTATATCATTCTCACATCAGTTATAATGTGCCAAGGTGCCTAAGCTGTGGCAGATAAGTACAGTACATAGAGTAGATGATAAGGCAAACAGATAGATGATAGAAAAGTAGATGATAAAGAAATGATGATACATGAATAGGTAGATGACAATGGATAATAAATAATAGATAAGTGGATGATCTATAAAGAGATAATAGATGATATGTAGGTTGATAGGTAGGTAGCTATTTAGATGACAGATAGATAGACAGATACAGATAGATGGTAGTTCAAACTGGCCTTTTGCAAGTTAAAGCTATACTTTACTACTCAGTGCCTCCAGATGCTAAAGATACAACAGGCTGATACCTTCTGATGTTGAAAGAGTGGCTCAATTTCTTTAATGGCCTCTTTCTAAAGCCAGGTATAGTACAGAAGATATCCACAACTCAAGTCTGTAGTTGAATACTTGCTTCTTAATTAACAAATACCCCAAGATTAACTTCTTGTGGCATATAACAGCACTACTTGATTAACAAAAATGGGAACTTTGTGCCCAATCCCTCCTCCACCAAACAAGAAAATGCCAGTTGGAAGTGAATTTAATAATGACATGTTAAGCTGAGTGCATCTGCTTCCATTCCATGTCAAGAAATTACAGTCCACACTTGCATTCAGCAATTTATTCTTTTACTAAAAGTTTCTTTGCTGTCATGTCCACGCTATGTTTAGGGTTTATTGTTTCAAGATGCTTTTATTGTATAGGGAAATAAAAACAACCATGAGACATAGAAAAACCCATTGATGTTTTTAGCATTAGAAGGCAGGCTCTTATAAATCCCAGGCTTGCCCCAAACTCCCTATATAGCAGAGGATGGCCTTGATCTTCTGATCCTCTTACACCCATGTTCCAAGTGCTGAGGTAGAGCACCACCATGTCCAATAAAGGCAATGCCTGTGAGTAGACGTGAAAGGCTTTTTGTGCATGCCAGGCAAATGCTCTACTGACTGAGCTACATCTCTAGCCTATCAAATTATACAACCATACATACAAATTTTTCTTCAGATTCAGAATCAGAACATTGTTTTCTGATTATAAATTAAAAGTCTATGCTCCACAATCTAGAAAAACTTTAACATACCCCCCCAATAGAGTAAGCCAAAGCACCATACATGAAAAGGATATTCAGGTTTTGTTTTTCATATCAACTCAGTGGGCCCAGTTGACTTTGATCTAATCACCAAGGCACATTTCTCCTCTAAACGATTATCTGCAACAAGAGAAATGGTGGGAACCATCCATGTCACCCAACCTCACTATTCCTTGCCATTCATAACGCAGCTAATATTTCATAAGTTCATTTTATCCTAAGCACTGAAAATACAATCATTCAATAGCACCAGTTTTAGACCTGTTCATCTCCATAGAGGCTGACCTTGGCTAAGTATGCGTTATAGGAGGGCCAAAGGAAAATGTCTCCCAATTCTGTCTTGAAAATGATGCAATCTGTGGTAGATCTAAGTTCTTTATGAGCTGAGTCTCTGTGTGCTAGACTAGACTCTGGATCTATGCAGCTGTTATCTGCTTAGACAAATTGCATTAACTCTGTGCATCTTATTTTTTTAAGGCTAATGACATATAACTCTGTACCACATGATTTACTCAATCAAAGTATAAATTCAATGTTTTAAGTATAGTTACAAGGATATAGATTATCCCTACAATCTATTTTTCTTTGAATTATTATTTTTGAGGAGTGGGATACATGCTGCATACAATGGATAGACATCAGAGAACAATCTCTCCTTTTACTATGGGTCAGGGAACACGCTTAAGTCATAAGGCCTGTGTGCCACACACCTTTTCCCACTGAGCCATCTGTCTGGCCCCAAGACAATCTAGTTTGAAACATTTTTGCACCCTGACATGTAGACCCCAAGTATACATGAGCTGTCACACACCATTTCCACAAGGCCCCCTCCCCAGCCCCTGGCAACCACTAAAGTTTATGTCACTAGAGATTTCTCTATTCTACATATTTGTTAAATAGACTCTGTACCATGTGATGTTTTTAATGCCTATCTTCTTTCTCTTGGTATAATGTTAGTTATTAAGATGCATTATGTTATAGCATGATTTGGTGCTGTACTTCTTTTTTAACAACAGTTCACATTATGTGGTTATACCATATTTTCATATTTGTTTTATCTCCACAACTTGATAAATACATTGTTTTTGCTTTGGAGCTACTGTGCATAATGCTGCTATGGGCATCTATGTAAACCCTACACTTTTAACTTTTGCATACATATGTGGTGTGTATATGTTTATGCATGCTTGTGTATGTGTGGTTATGCACCTATGACATATGCATGTCTGTGAGTGTAGAGGCCAAAGCTTGATATTGACAGTCTTTCTTCATCTCTCTATATATTGAGTCTCTCTCTCTCTCTCTCTCTCTCTCTCTCTCTCTCTGTCTCTCTCTCTGTCTCTCTCTCTCTCTGTCTGTCTCTCTCTCTCTCTTATAACCAGAGATCAACAATTTGGCTAGCCAGCCAGCTCACTCTGGCAATCCTGTGTCTACTTCCCATATGCTGACATTACACTGGAGCCACCATGCTCACCCATTTTTATTTAGGTTCTGGGGGTCCAAACTCTTGACCTTATGGTTGTATGGGAAGCTCTTTACCTGCTGAGCTTTCTGCCTAGCCCTAGCCCACAATCTTTTGCATTTATAAATTGTATCACTTCCTTTATATGCCTCCTTCTGAATTACTATACCTAAAACATTTAATAAAACATTTAGAACACATTTGATTACTTTCACATAACTGCGACCAGAACAACTTGAAAGAAAAAAAAAAAGTCTTATCTTGTCTCACTGTTCTATTGATTTCAGCTCTTAACTCCATTGATTCTAAGTCCATGGTGAAGCAGAACTCATAGCAATGGAAGTGTGTGAAGGAGACTATTCATTTCATTGTGGATAAAAAACGGTGAAGGTGGGCTCCAGCTCTAAGAATACACCCAAGTTACTACTTTTTCAAGGTAGGCCCTATATCCTACTTACTGTTCCTGGCTGCTAACCAAAACATCACCAGCAGTTGAGTATCAGGGGTCAACATCTGAGCCTGTGGTGGACACTGCAGAATCAGCTAGCATCCTCCATGTCCTGTTGCCTCTCTATATTTCTCTGATGATTATACCTTAATTCCAAATGTTTGGGATTTCTCAATATTTCAATATTAACATCAACTCTTCCATATGTTCAATCGGCTTCTAAGCATTCTTTTTCTTTTTTGAGGGTGAAATGGGATGGCTGCCACTTTATTGAAAAATGGCTATACTTTGTAATTGCACAATAGTTTAGCCACAAGCAAGACTGAGAGCAGGCTAAACATTCTTAATATTCTGGATATATCTTGAATCCATACTTTATTTTCTTTCTTCTTAGCTATCTCTTAATTTTGAAATCTTGTTTCTTCTCAGTTAATGTCCTCACCATTAATAAGCCATACTATCTCCCAATTCTCTTATTTCTGTAGCAGTGACTTGGTTCTCATCATCAAGTATTTTAAAACATTCAATGGTTCTCTGTCCATCTCAAAAGATTCAATCTGCTTCACCATTGACATGTAAAAAATGCACAAACCTTTACATATGGATGTACAAAAGCTATAAGCTTGATGGCTTTTTTTCTATAAATGAACTTAAGTCGTCTCAAGACTACCTACTGGCAAAATACTAAATTGCTATATCCAGGTAAATCCTAGTGCTTGAGTAATGTCTCAGCCTTTTCTAGTGTGAACTCAGCCTCTTCAAGTTGGCTTCTTATAACGTTGCCTCCTAGCATGGAGACACTTCTTGGTAGTCAGGCATGTATGTGAGGATGGCACTGCATGTAGCCACAGACCATTTCTACTACATGTTCCATCAGTCTCATCTCTATCACTCTCCTCTTCTTTCTCTCAGGCTTAGAATCAGGCACTGTCAGTTCTACTCAGTGTCCTCAAAAGTGGTCTTCAAGGGCCTGGAAAACTGCAAGATGCCAGTACTCTTTCAGATACTTGGGCACTGAATTTAGATTCCCTTTGACTTTAGCCCACTTCTGCCCTAGTGTAGTAGGCAAAGAACTGCACCCTTCTCAGGGAAAAGTTCACATGTAAGAGTCTCCTTCCACTTCTGACAATTGTGGAGTAATCTATGCAGACAAGCTAAAGTGTGTATGTGTGTGTGTGTGGGGGGGCATGTAGATGGAACTGTGTGTAAATGTATGTGAGGAAGCCTGAGGTTGACATTGGGCATCTCTCTCAATCCCCCTCTATCTTGTTTTTTGAGATAGGCTCTGTCATTGATCCTGAAGCTCACTAATTTGACAATGTTAGATGGCCATAGAGCTTCCTCTCTAACGCTCAGTTCACAGGTACACACCATCATGCCTGCCTTTTTATATGGATGTTGGGGGCCTGAATTAAGGTCCTCAGGCTTGCTGATTGAGCAGTCTCTCTAGGCCCACAAGTTGAATTTTTGTTGTTTTGTTTTTGTTTATTTTTATCAACTTTTTCTCCAATATTTGGGTATGTAGGGTTAGATTTTTAAGGCTTACTTCGCAGTTTCACCCATTTTCAGAGGCAGAGTCGTGCAATGAAGTCATTCACTTACAACCCCACTTTAACTGCTACCTTTCTATCATCAAGATCTCATCTACCACTTTATTCTTCAGCCACCATTGACACCAACCCTTCCCCCAAACCTTATCTCTTTCTTTGTGAAGAATTTTAAAGAAAACCTTGGGCATTATAGATTTTTCCCAACAAATACTTCAGCATATATCATCTAATCAAAACTCTCAAATAATAATAATAATAGTATACTACGTATCAATCTGTATCAACATGCTTTTATATCATGAATAGGAGGCTTATATACCTTTGGGTACTTTGCTTTCCCAGTTCTCAGATAACAGAAGCCTGTACTCTATGTCAGTGGTTTGCAGCCTTCCTAATGCTGTGTGTGACCCTTTACACGCCCTTATGTGGTGGTGACTCCACAACCATAAAATTATTCTTGTTGCTACTTCATAACTGTAATTATGCTACTTTCGTGAATCACAATGTAAACAATTTTTGGAGGCAAAGGGTGTCAAAGGGATCGCGACCCACAAGTTGAGAACTGCTGCTCTTTAAGGCTACTTTCTCTTCCGAGTGTCAGGAAAATTTTTGAATGACTCATTCTGAGTCCTGCTTGATTCCAACAGCCTGTGTTTACAGTAAGAATTACAGTAAGCACCTCCTAAGTTCTAAAGGGCACAGAAAACTGTGACTCCTTGATACATCAGGCTCCAGAACCAGTGGGGGAGGAAGGAAGGAAGCAGCCAAGATCCGGCCACAACAGCTTCTCCGGCTATTTTTCTTTATGGGTCAAGGCCCCTGAAAACCTGTACTAGGTCAGGCCTGCTTGTCCAGTGGCTCAGATTTAAAGGACATCTAGTTCTCTCTGATTTTGGCCTCAATATGGTGAGTGTGGGATTCAAAGTGGACTGTGGAGTCTTGGAAAGCCCCAGCTGTATGTCCGTCTGGGGTGGTGCTTCTAGGGGCTGAGAAAGGGCCTTGGAGACCACAAATATAACCATCAACCCAAAACACGGGAACATTTGGAGTCTGTTCTCAGGAAATATTTATCATTTATAGCAAAAACGGACATAACTATTACTAAAATTTAATAAAATAATAATAATGAAAATTGTCAAAATAACAACCCAGTTATTTCCCTGAACCATAAGTAGATCAAATTAGAATCAGCTAATTGTCCTCTGAAGAAAGAACCAAAAGTGAATACCAAAAATAGGGTAATTAATTCTATAAAGAGGGAATAATTTTTCAAAATAAAAACTAGCCTTTCAGAGTTCTCTATGTAGAAATGGTTGCCAGCATGACCTATAAACTCAGGACTCACCCACCTGAGGAAGCTGAGTCTCCAGCTATCTCACATTTTCCTTTTATCTTAAACTGGGAAAGATCTGACTGAAGCAAGTAGAGAATGTATTTGAAAACATTTATTCTTACCTGCATGCATCTTCCCAAAACTTCTAACATAATTAAAAGAGTGAGTTCATTTGGCAAGAGATTTTTGCTTAAATTCAAATTTGGATCTCTCAAAGGGAGAAAGAAACTTCCTTTTTTCCTGAACTAGAAAAGAAGACATGAAAATGATGTTTTTTTAGCATATTTACTTATAAAAGACACCCGGTCCTTATGTGCCTGTATGTATAGAAATTAGGCAATGGGCTGTCCATGCATTGTTTTTCAATTTTTCTGTTACAGCATGAAATTTGTCTTGCAGAGTGCTTCATCTATATCCCTTTAAAGAATTAGGAGCAACTCTTTATCCACGTTATCTGGGGATAAATCCCCTGAGATGCCCTGCTAAAACAGGTTCTGTGAAGAGCAGATCAACAAGCTCAACCTCCTTAGATTTTAGGATGATTAATCTCTGATCCACACTAACAATCTTTCAACTGTTTCCTTTTTCTGATGTCAGAATTTATCATCTTAATGTCCTGAGAGCATCTCTAATCTGCCATTTCTATCATTGAAGACTTTATATCGATTTGGGACACCCCTAACCTATCTGCTTGTTTGCTTACTGTCCTCTCAACATGCCCATGAGAAAAGTGCTTTGTGAACAAAAGTTCCCAGAATTTTAATTAAAACAAAACAAAACAACAACGACAACAACAACAAAAACTGTGCTTTACATGGAATCTTCTGCAAGGCTGAGTCAATGCTTGAAACTTTAATGGCTTTGGAGAAATTCGGATGCCAGAGGTCCACAGTCTAATTGCAGTGTATCTTGGGTTACTTTTAATGAACTAAACAGCCACTCCTTGACCACCTCTGAGTCTGACCTAACAACCTTGTAGCTATGAGGTAAACAAACCCTTTGGAATGTATGAACAGATCACCAGCCTCCATCAATTGAAAGACTAGCAATGTAGTCAGGTAGCACCTGAGTTCTCTGCTCTACTGTCACTTGCCTCCCCTCTGTTTCCTCCAGTCTACCCGAACAGTGTCTTCATCTATAATTTTATTACTCTGTTCCTATAATAACTTCCTGAAACTGTTACCAGGTTGGGATGTGAAATTTGGGACATCCTAATGCTATGTTACTAGGCCATATTCACTCACATTTGACTCCAGAGCAAACTATGTGTTACCTACTTTGAAGAAAGAGTTTTGTTTTTGTGGTCACAATTTGGGCCCAATATTGGATGCTTAGCTTCAGGTTTCCTTATTGGCTAATGAGTTTTGAGTGTGATGGTGTTTCAAGCTTCCTTATTGGCTAATGGGTATTGGTTGTAGGGGTGTGTTTTATTTTAATATCTAACGTGCTCCTACGTGCATTTGTATTTAATTCTGTTTCCTTTGGGAATCACATTTCTCTCTAGTTAGTTTCTAATGACCAATTTTTTGAGGGCATCTGCACCACAGAGGCAGCAGCTGAATTCCATTATGGCCAAGTTTTCTCAGCAGGAACCTCCTCTGGCCTAAGCATCCCTTTCACAACACTGGCCCAGGCACAGCAACAAGCTCATGGCCTTCCAGGCCTTCAGCCTCCTTGACTTAATGAGCTGCTACTTCTAATTACTTTTAAATTATTTTAATTGCTTGAAGCCATTAAACACACACACACACACACAACATTTGTGTGTTTTCAAAGAAATGCCAGCATCTACTCAGACCAATATTTCCACAGACACAATATGATTTAGAAGGAACATCAAAGACTTGCAAACGAGACCACTGAAAGCGTTCTTACTTCTCCACCCATCAGGACTCAACATTGTCTAAAAACAATGTGATTTCCAGAAGGACTTTTAATCGGAGTCCCTGTGAATTCCCGTGAAGTGCCTAGCACAGAATCCAAAGAAGTGCCTCTTGTCAGGAACAAACAAACAAACAAACAAACAAAAACAGGAGTCACTTTGCTAAGATTCTGGTCTCACTTTATTTTGTGTTATAAAAGGAAAGCAAACAGTCATGCACCAAAACCTATCCTTAAAGTCTTGGCTTCACAGTGTCTCTAAGGCTTTTAAGGTATGTAAATGTGCGGGAAGTGTTTGAAATTTTAGTGTAGTTAGTTTAGGGCTGATGTCAGTTTGGAGTAATGATCAAGTATACATTCCAGCAGTTTCCAAAGCACAACGGAAATGCCAGCTTAGTGGGAGATTTACAAAGGAGCCATGTAGAGTCCCAGGTGAATGTGACAGAATGTAGTGGCTGTGCTAATGATGAGATGAGTTAAAGAGCCTTAAGATGAACCTGCCGTCTCTCTATCTACAGGTCCATTTTTTAATCCTTTTCCGTTTTATTTGGAGGAAAGGCATACTCCCCAAGTGAGACTCGGTCTTCCCTCGGGCCCTAGTCATATCTACCCTGCCATTTTTTTTCAAAGAAATGGTCCCCCATCCTATCCTGAAGGCTGTGCCTTCTTGACATTCCCAATGCAGATATCATTTCTGCCTCTCTGCTGCTGCTTGGCTTGGAGAGCACTCTGATATCAGTTTGAACTATTTCAGTTCTCTCCTGTCCAAACAAGAGCTCTGAGGATGGAACATGGGTCCACATTCTCTGTCCCCCTCAGTCCTGCTTTTCCAGGGTTGGATTCACTTTTGATTAGATTTCCCTTATTGAACCAAGATGGCTGCCACAATTTCCATAGTGCTTCCTTCCTTGTCTCATGCACACACAGCTTCCTTCTGCCCAATACTTCCCTTATTGGTGCCTCTGTTCTGGCCATTGAACTAAACACTATGGTCAAAGATGGACCCAACAGGTTTATTGGTTTGAGGCAATCTGGAGCCACTTCTAGAACTGAAGGTTGGGAAACTAGAGCTCAACCTCAAAGGCAGAAAGGAAGGGATGGGTAATTTCTACTAGCAGAAATGGGGGAGGGTGTGCACATGCCGGTGGAAGAGCATAGAGGGCTTTCTGAGATGTACTTGAAATTATCCAGTGCAGAGGACAACAAAATATATTAATAAGGGTCTAAGAAATGCAATTTGTTCACATAGAAAGAAAAAGTAGAAGTCATAGCTAGAGAAAGTAGTCAGGAAAAAGCAGTTGGAATCTATCCACTAGACCAGGGAACACATCTATAAAGGTCAAATGACATAATAATTACCTAAACTAGTTAACAATTAGAATCATATGGAGGTCATTTTTAGTTTGGTCCTGTCTTCAAAGATACCCTGGAACTATTCAAATGTAGAGCTGATACATGGAAGATGGGGTATCCAGAAACATAAGGAAGGGGTCCTTGGCCTGGTGGTCAGCCAAAGAAGGAAAGCACTAATCCAGCCTTTACCTCTGCTGCATATTAAAAGGCATGCAAGATGCAAGGCAGGTCTATCTTTTCTCTCTAGTGAATAAACCCAAAGACCAAGTCATCAAGCAACTGGACACACGGACTGAGCTGGCTGTTAGGGTGTTCCAGATTGATTGTGCCTTATTTGTAGGTGCATTAACTTTGAGTTCAGGCTCTAAATTACTGAGTTCATTGCTCTTAAAAAAGTATATAGGATAGATGCTGGAGAGATGATGGTTCAGCTGTTAAGAGCATAGGAACTTTTCCTAAGAACCTGGCCTCAATTCCCAACATCCACGTTGTGGCTCATAATCACCTGTAACTCTAGTTCCAGGAGATCCAATGCTCTCTCTGGCCTCCATGGGCACTGCAAGAACATGGTGCTCAGCCATGCAAGTAGGTAAAAATGCCTATACACATAAAACATATCTCAAAATATACATTGTAAAATGAGTCAATTGAGAACAATTATTTAACATTTGGTGCATACATAAATCTTAATCCTGCTTTGTTTCTTAAGACATGATCTTGCTTTGTAGCCCTGGATAGCCTGATATTCTCTATGTAGTTCAGGAACACTTTGAGCCGTGGCTATCCTCTTACCTCAACTCCCTATTACTGGGCCCACAAGTATGTACCATACAGAGATGAAATTGAAACATTTAATACAGTGATTTGGTGCTGACTCTTCTTTTATTGGGCCCTTAGTTGTATTGAAGATTAAAGACTTGAGACACTCAGATCTGGAGTGGTGCTCACTCATCAGCCACAGCCACTGAAATCAGTTCAATGTGTGTTTACTTCCTACCAACTTTAATGACCTTTCTTGGCCCTGCAGTAGGAAAAGAAAAGATTGAGACAACCAAGAGCTCAAAGGGCTGGGACAACATTGCAGATGCACAGCATAAGAAATCAAAGTTCTACAGGAATGACTAGGACTCTCTGATCCTCCCCTACTCTCCCACTGCCAGCATTAGTCTGGGTGGGGTAATGTAGGATCTAGCTACATAACACAGACCCTCTTTTCTCCTTCAGCATCCAGCATGTGCTTCTAGCCCCAAATCCTCCAAATGGACTCTGATTCCATGCTGATGGATGAAAGATGAGAAACACAGTAGCTTTCTGGTGGATTTTCTTTGGCGTCTGTTCTCAAGCCAATTGTTTGAAGATTTTTTTTTCCTTTTAAGGCCAAGTACATCTCCTTTGGGCTTCTCCCTTTCCATGGGGAGGAATCCACCAGAGACAGTCCACCAGAGGCAAGGCACTAACTTTTCATCCTACCGAGTCCTTTGTTTCATTTTGGTCAATGATCAGCATTGATATAGGTGCTTGCCAGCTGCACAACAGCTGTGCAATTCAAGAAAACCACACTGGGCTCCGGAGGCTCAAAGGCTTTATTAAATTGGAGAGGGGCAGGGGAACAGGTTGGGTTGCCTCCCTCTCAGACTTCCCCTAAGTAAGTCTCTCCAATGCAGAGGAGGATGTAAGGGGAAACTCCGATGTTACACCTCCAGGATGCAGTTGTTGAGGGTCATTCACATCTAGAGAAGCAGTAGAGAAAGAAACTTACTTTGTTTCTGAGGCTGGTGGGGATTATACAAGCCATCCTTGTTTTAGCATGTCAGCAAACTTGCCAAAGTCACAAACTAGATAGGGATGTCTCAAAGAATTGAAGTATGGGGTTAAAGCAGACTACTCCACATTGCTACTGCTACCTCTGCATGCTAATAAAATGCACCTTCTCGGGCCCAAAACACAATAAAAACAGAAAACAAAACAAAGCTAAAAAACCTAACACTAATTAACAACAAACTTTTGGAACCGTTTGGCCATCAAAGCTAACAAAGGTGATTGCTGTGCTCTGGGCTCCAAGAAATAAGGTCTTTACCTTATGTCTTTACAGCTGAGTAGTATACTTACTTCATACATATAATCTGAGGTTCAATCCCAGAAAACTAAGATGGAGAGTGACTGAGAAGTCCTCTGAACACACACACACACACACACACACACACACACACACACACACACACAATTACACATCTTCATTAATGTATTTGGTTAATGTGTCTAGTACGTCTGGGATAGATTTGTTTTATTTTCACAATCACCTATCTAGAAACCTAAAAAGGAGTCATATTTCTAACTTGCAAATCCATGAGAAACACATGCATTCCTCAAAAGATAGATTTGCAACTGAATATTTTGGCTTTGATTGTGCTGGAATGGTCAGAGCTAGTGTAGTAAATAAGATTTTTCACACTCCCACTCCACCTGGAGTGAAAGCGCAGAGCACACAAGTTCACAGCCTTTGAGTTACATTGCTGTCATCTCCCAGATCTTGACACAGCATTGGCACAAGAAAACCGTTTCCTGCCTGGCAACGTCAAACATGAACACTTGAAAAATCACATAAAATACACGATGTGATATTTTCTTGGAAAACTCTCCTAATAAACTTTTGAATGAGATCCCCAGAAGCTTACAAGCAAGCAAAATCCAGGTTATTTTCTAGGATATGAAGATGCCTTTTTCACTGTGTGAAACTAAGACTGAGTGGAACACAATCTACAGAGCATTTAGTTAGAAGGGGGAATGAGTTTTCTTCTCAACCCTGAGAAAACTGAAATTGGGGGCTATATTCTCTTCAAAACAGAGAGCTGGAGTCAAGGGGTGGTTTGTGATTATGAAAGAAGGGGGTTGTGTCTGACCTAGGCAGAGTCTTCATGAACTTTCTTTCATTTCACTTTGGTGACCCCTGACTATATTGTGAAAGACAAGCATGGGCTGACTCCTGGCCCCCAGCTCATTTTACATTTAGTACAATGATAAAGTCATATCTGTTTTTTGTTCCAACAAGTGGAACTTCTGGTGAACAGAGAAAAGTAAAGATGAATGTCCATATTTTGAGCCTAACATACAGGCTTGAGGAAGCTTCAAACTTACTCTGATGTATGTATCTCTCTCTCCAAAAATCTTCTAAAGAAGGATTCTTAACAAATTTTGAGATTAAAAAGCATTCTCTAAGTCTCCCAGTCAGCACTTACCTTTTTTTTTTTTATTGAATGTTATCTTTTTTGTCAAAATGTCTAGCTTAATAGAATGATAGCCAGTTGTCAAAGACTAATTCAGTTGTATGTTGGCCATTCATCTTCCAATAAATACCATCACAGCCTCTTTCCCAGGACTCTAGCAAGGACTGCTGCTTGGGCTTTCAAGTAGTCTGTGGAGTAGGTGATGAACATTCATGTTGGCCTAAGAACCCAGCTGGATGCTGCTCCTGAACTCCACCCTTATCTACACACTTTGAACATCTTTTGCCCACATTGCCATTTGACAGCTGTGTTTTTTCCAAACCTACAGATGTTCAGCTGTCTTGATTCATTCATTCAAGCAAAATAACAGGAGTTGGCGATCTCAACTCATGCACTTGACCTTGTTCTTCATTTCTAGCAGCAAGTGCATCATGATTGCACCTGTTGAAGACACTCTCATGTCTCTTGTAAGGAAACTAAAGACCAAACTGCATGACTTGACATTCCAAAGGAAAGTGATTGATGGTCTATTGAGCAAGGTTACAAGAACAAAGACCACAGTCAATGATTCACCATTGGGGCTCTTAAGAAAAATGTGATGGTCCTGCTTCATGGGACACTGGGGTTTGATGTCTGCTTGGGCCAACTTGGTGTCTACATAAATGATCAAAGCTGATGGCAAAAACAGACAGGGCAATAACTGGATAACTGAGTGGGTAGTGGTACACAGGTGTGGTACTCAGAGGCAAAGAAGATATAAACAGAGTACCCATTAGCTCTTGCTTACTCAAGAGGTAAGGAACCACCTGCACTGTCTTCTAGCATTGGGGTTTGCTGGCTCAGGCTCTGTGTGACCCTAGAATCTTCTAAGGAAATAGACATAAGTGGATGGTCTCAGAATCAGTGAGACAATAAAGCCTGCCATCAGTGTATCTGTATTTAGCAGCCTCTGTGATGGTGGTGGAGTTCTACCTCACAGAAAGGGCTGCTGAGAAGCAGGCTTCCATGAAGCTAGTTGCTATCCTAGATCCATTCAAGGAGGCACAAGTGCAAGATGCAGATAGGAAGTGAACTGGGATTCCTGGGGTGGGAAAGGCTTGGAAACTCTTGATAAAAGTTCATCCTGTTCAAAAGATGAGCATTAGCTTGCAGCCCAGCCAGTAAAATGGTTTGCCAGCTATTCTAGATATCACCTGAACGTGTCTTTCTTCCCAGACAATGAGCAAGGTTTTGGAAAGAGAAGACTATATTATTTTCTTCTTCTCTGCACCCCTGGAACTCCCTGTCGACTGTCTGTGGGGGGATGTAATAATAAGCTCAACAACAGCAGCTCTTGTCCTCATTAACGCAGTTTCTATCCTTCTAAGTCACTTCTCAAAAGAGCTACAGTGAAAGAGAAACAAAGCCAGAGGTTGCAGCATGTCCTCTGTCACCTCTGCAGTGGGTGTGAAGAAGGTCTTTCTCCCCACCCTATGAAGTAGCAGGGTAGACAGTAGAGGTCTCAGGGCTACCCAATCCCTGCTGGATAAAGAGAAGACAACAGGAAAAAGGGGTGGAAAAAAGGAGAATATGATGCCTGATTTCCCTAGTCCTTTTTTCTTCTACGAAGCCTTCCTTTTGGAAGCCACAAAGTGATCAGCTAGTGGGCCACATGTGAATATCAGTTTATTTCCTCACTGTGAGGGGCCTTAAGAATTTCAGCTGGCCAAACTTATTTTTAAGTCTGGGCTGGAGGTGCCCTTTCATAGTTAACTGTGCCCTTCTACCAGCTATGAACAGTCCCAGGAGGTATCTTTATGAATTGTACAAGAACAGACTTTCCCCGAAGTTGTTTCGTTTTGGAGAGGTCTACCTTCAAATTGATTAGTTATATGGTAAAGTAACATATTGACTATATGAGAAAAATGCCCCTTAAACATGAGAACAAAATGGGACTATTAGGGAAGTAGGAAGACAAGAATGTAAGTCTTGTGTGTGTTTGTGTGTGTGACAAGAACAAATATGCACAAAAGTGCTAAAAATAAACCCATTGCCCTGCATACAAACTCACAGGCAAAGGAGATTAAGAGTAAAACTATCATTTTCAAAAAATGGGGGGGGCACATTAGCAACCAGGTTCCTAAGGGAGTCATAGCAGTTTTATTGGCAACAAATCACTCACTAACAGCAAATGATCAAAAGCAGAAGGCTTCGGCAAAAGGAAAGCCTGACTACCACCAGTCCAAGAAGCCCTAGGACAGCTTGTTCCAAACTAATTATAAAAGTGACAGGGTGATTTATTTACAGGTTCCATTTGCTCTGAGTGGTCCAAGCACATGTTTCACTATGTTATCACCCCACTCTCCTGAGTCATTAAAAACACCCAAGGAACGTGAAAGCCTTGCTTTCCAAACTGCATCTTCTAGGCTGTTTCTCATTTGGGAAAGGAACACATAAAGTTCTCAATTCTGGCTTCGAAATATTCTCTTCAGTTGTTAAACCCATTTTGAAGTTTTCCTAAAAATGTAACTTAGTGACGATCACATGTAACAGGAGGAAGACTGGCTTGGGTGCCAAGCTGTGCTGTTCAAGATGGCAGCCACTAGCCACAGGTGTCCATGGGAACAATTAGATTTCAAAAACAGCACCAAATATGTAGAACAGCTCATTTTTAATAGTCATAAATGAATTATGACTATTATTTATTCATTCATTGTAATGCTCTCTATATATATAACTTGAAGTTTTGAAACTGTTGCTAATTAGACATTTTACAATTAGGAGTTAGTGAGATGGCTCAGAGGTTAAGAGGGCTTGTTGTTTTTCCAGAAAGCCCAGTTGGTCACCAGTACTTACTTATGGAGGCTCACTGATGCCTATAAATCCAGGCCCAGGAGGTCTGATGCCCTTCTCTGGCCTCTGTAGACATCCTCATGCATGTCACCAGCACTTGTGCATACACACACACACACACACACACACTTTTTTTTTCCAATTTACAACTATATGACAACCAATGTATTTGTACCAGATAGCACTGTGCAAGAAACTGTACATTTGACTTGGTATCAATCTTGCATTTTTGCTAGCATATTGGGAGGGTTTTTAATTTAGTGAAACCACACTTTCCCTACGAAATTACTTCTGTAGTTGAGACACCACTCTGGCTCAAGGAAAACTCACTGTCACCCTTCTATGTGGAATGTTGGCATTGCTGCTAATTAATACTTGCTACAACCTGGGAAGCCTATCTCTCTTCCTAACACTCCCGAAAAACACATTTTTTAGAAAGTTATGTTTCTGGCCTTCTCTACCCATCTATCCCCTGAAGAATTTAGACTATATAATCTCAAGATCCTTAACCACTCTCCCACCCTTATTCTATAAATCCAAGCCCTCCCAGTTCATACAACTTGGAGACATGTCAGGGATATTAACCAATTATGTTGCTGGCCAAAGAAGACACTTCAAAATGGGTTTGGGGGAAGACACCATTATCCCACTTCAGAATGTTAAAGATAAAGGAATTGGCTTGAACTATCAGCTAAAACATCCCTGATGGCTCTGTTTAAGAGGCGTGCTACATCTGGGATTTGCTAACTTGAGTCAGAGAAGACTTTCTATTTCCTCCCAATGACTTCCTGAAGTCATTTTTCACAAGGTTCCAACTTTCTAAGATGTTGTGCCATAAATGCCTTTGCTGTCAGCAGGCAGGAACCCTGCCAACGCTGGCCTTCCTGAGACATTCCACTGGTTCTCCCCTACTCCTGGATCACTGAGGGTGATGGACGATAACCATCCTTTGGGGAGATACAAGCCCACTTTGATCAGGTACAAGGTAAGCCTCAGGGCCCTTGAGAAACATGCAGTTAGACACTGTTCATATAGTGTTACTGAGAACAGAATCATGGGGAGTGAAGACTGGTGACGGATCAATACACACCAAATAGAAGGCAGAGCTGCTAAGATGATACACTGAGGAGGGGGTGTGTCTTTCTGATAGCATGCACACAGGATATGGGAAACAAGTCTTCAGTAGGCAGCCTTGCATCATGCTGTTTTGACCATGTATTATCTCCTCTTCCCCTTTTCATTTGTACTTTTCCAGTTGTCATTGCTTTTCTTCTCACATTTAAGTACTTCTTTTCAAGTTAACATTAAATGTTATTGGTTTCATTAAAGTGCTTCCATACACATAGGTTACCATTATCTTTAAAGGTGCTATTTTAATTTTGTGGATATGGGTATTCTGCCTGGATGGAGGTCTGTACACCACTTGCATGCCTGGTGCCTGTGGAGGCCAGTGAATCAGATTCCTCCAAATGGGAGTTTCAGGCAGTTGTGACCCACTGTGTGGGTGCTGGGAATAGAACTCGGATCCTGTGGAAGAGCAGCCAGTGCTGAGCCACCTCTCCAGGCCATAAATACTGTGTTTTAAAGCAGACTTGCTTGTTTAATTGAGCAGACCAAAAAAAAAAAAAAAAAGAGAGAAAAAGAAAAAGAATCAACTGGTTTTCAAAGTGAGAAAAAACCTAATACTATCACCCGTAGATAGTATGTGTGGAAGATATTTGAACCTTAAATGGTTGGAGGGAAAAAAACAGGCCCCAAAAGTCCAAGTTTGCATCTAGACAATTGCCAGATGAATTTCTAGATATTACATAACAAGGATGAGGACACAGCAAACAAGAACATTGCACAGAACCATGTTGCTTTGTGCACCATGAGGCCTTCGGTGGAGTCCTTTGCTCACTGCTTACTCTGTCATATATAGAAAACTGGGGAATGAAGAAATTCTGACCATGCCTCCAGTACTCTCCTAGCCAAGCAGTATATGTTAGACAAGTAAATTAAGTCTAAACTATGACTTCTAGACCTTCCTTACTTTGTACTCTAGCAGGACATTGCATCTCATGTTTCCATTTCTGGCCTGATGATCATAAACAGACAGCAAGAGGGAAGAAATACTTGTTACTTGCACAAAGGCAGGAAAGGCCTTCGTAACATCATGGGCTACCATCAAATGCCACTATTATCTATCAGTAACCAGTATTATATACTCGAGCGTGTCAGTTTCTTAGTCCATGTGTGGCCTCAGAGTGCTGGAGACCATCCAGACCCTGCATTTTGACAGAGTTTTCAAACAAACTGTTCTTATGGTAAAAGATCCAAATCAGTACCACTTCAGCTATGGCCTCTGGTGAGTACACACACACACACACACACACACACACACACACACACACACACACCTCCTACATAGCTAATAGCTGTTCCTGTATTTGGCAATTAGATTCATGCAATTGTTAGCAGTCCAAACACCTATTCTGTGTATGAAAATGTAAGTTTCTTATGGGGATGGGGAAAAATGCTTTTTCACATATTTTAATTCTTCCTTCATCCCGGCAGCAAATTGTAGCATAACACCTTTGCTGGATCCGTATCAAGAAATAGCTATTGATTTAAAGAACAAAACAACAATACTAAGCTATTCCTTTAACTCCGTGCTGCCTTGCCCACTGAAGGCTGTTGTGTGCTCTCGGGGTCTGTAGAACTGTGTTTTGGAGAAGGTACCATCTGCTCCTGTGATTTTACAGCCTCTTTCAGCAAATGGGGAAAGCAGGTAGGGAATGCAGAAATAAAATTTCTCCAGCTGAAACACTGACACAGCGCAAGCATGTTCTGAAGAAATGGCCTTTATTGATGTGCCCGGGCTGAAGTGGAACAATTCCAGGTACGCCTTGTCTTGCCCTCGTGTCTTCCCTCTGGATAAAATCCATATGAAAAGAGAGCATTTCCACTGAACTCTGGTTTCCTGGAATCATCCTGCAGCCCTTGATCTTCCAGCTGAGTGAAATGGAGGAAACTTAGCTCAGCGTGAGCTGCTCGCCAGGCCACTCATGCTGGGAGTCCGTGAAGAAAAGGTAACACTTTCCTGTGAACGCATTTATCCTGTTATTTGCTCACCTGCACATTACTTGGGGAAGATCTAGGATTCCTATACACACATAAAGTGTTCAGAAAATACATTTTAAAAAGAATTCTGTCTCGTCAAAATGAATCTCTTTCGATTAATTTTTCCCTCCCACAGTGCCCTGAGGTCTTCAAGTCGGTCTTGTTAGGTCTGTATCAAATGTTAACTCTCAGAGGAAAAACTTATCAAGGCTATCCTCACCACAAATATATATTTATGAATTCTCTTGTTCTCTGGAGCCAAAGCCACTGAGTTTAAACATTTTTTCAACAAATTAGCACTAGTGAGTCCTTGTCAGTAATACTTAATTTCTTCAGGGTCCAGTGTCCTAACCTACAAAATGTTAAATAAGGACGCTCAGCTCATGGGCATTTTGAGCACTTTGTTCCTAGCAATTGCACGTGAGGATTTAGCAGATCTTTGAATCCATGTTCTGTGGGATTCCTATTACCTTGAAACCACTGTTTTATTGACAAAACAAAGAATCTTAAAATTCTACATGTGATTTTACTTGTGGTAGAGACTCACAAAAGACGTGAAACACTTTGAGATGAGGAACCAGATCACTTTTAGATATGCAGTATACGGAGAGAACATTAAGAATCAACTTTCTAGACTTCTGGTTCATCTTTGTATCAGGGAACCACTGCCAGGCCTCTCAGGCCTGCATTCCACTATGTGTCAAGAAACCCAGATGAGTAAACTACTCCCTGACCCAGAAAAAAGTGGGATATAGTCACACTTGGCCAGCAAGCAAGGACTATTTGACCTGTGCTGTCTGCCAAGTTGCAGCCTTATACCATTGCAGTTTCTCTCCTCCCAAAATGGCAGGCAGCTTGGGGCACAGGTGCAGAAAATCATATCACACTCAACAACCTCACCTGATGTATTTGGATCTGCTTTCTTCCCGAGGAATTCTCTGGGAAAGGTGTGGAGGGTGTCGGAGTTCATCTGAGAACCTTTTGAAGAAGGATCTCAAACTCATTCTCGTTTGAACACCTTGTTATCACCATAGAGAATCTTACTGTGTAAACCATTTCCAGCTGCCTTTGGAGAAAGTACACGGTCCGTCCCGACAACTGTTCATGGGTTACTGTAGCCTGTTAATAGGGCTTGGGTTTCATTACTACAAGAAAGCAACAGAGCCTCCGAGTTCCCCCCAGTTTGTGAATTCAGTTCCTTTGAAGTCAGCTAAGATCATTCCTCCCACTTTTTTCCGTTTGTTTCTTTGCTTCTCTCTGATCCCCACCCCCACCCCTCTCCCCGAATCATTTTTAAACAATCAGGCACACAAGTGTCACCCTGGTATCTGAATTCAGAATCTGGAAGGATCTTTATTCTGGGAAACACGTAGGCTGCGCATTCCTGAAACGGAATCAACAAAACCTGTGCGCTCCCAGGTGGGAAG
The DNA here is from genome assembly GCF_003668045.3 of Cricetulus griseus. NCBI lineage: Eukaryota > Metazoa > Chordata > Mammalia > Rodentia > Cricetidae > Cricetulus > Cricetulus griseus. Next base: position 169,750,455 of record NC_048595.1, read on the forward strand.
AGGTAATTGCAGGTGTAAAGCGGCGATGGAGGGAGAACAGGCAACTGCATGTAATAAGCAAGCTGCAGTCGAAGCTTCGGTGAGGCTCCTTGGACGTCTTTTCACTTGAATTCATTTGCATTTCTTCAGCATAAGATGTCACAACGAAGCACGCTCTGTATATTCCACCAGGCTCATCAGTCTATGACAGGAATGTTACTACCCTCAGCTAGTCTTAGTAACTTATTGGGGTGTGTGTGTGTGTGTGTGTGTGTGTGTGTGTGTGTGTGTGTGTGTGTGTGTACTCACCAGAGGCCATAGCTGAAGTGTTACTACCCTCAGCTAGTCTTAGTAACTTATTGGGGTGTGTGTGTGTGTGTGTGTGTGTGTGTGTGTGTGTGTGTGTGTGTGTGTACTCACCAGAGGCCATAGCTGAAGTGGTACTGATTTGGATCTTTTACCATAAGAACAGTTTGTTTGAAAACTCTGTCAAAATGCAGGGTCTGGATGGTCTCCAGCACTCTGAGGCCACACATGGACTAAGAAACTGACAGTCAAGTGAGAGTAGCCAATATCCCCATTGGAATGATGGTGGGCTTGACCCCGCTCACACAAGTGCTATAGACCCTCTGCAGAATTTCTTCTTTCTCTTGCCTTTCTCTTTTTTCTCTTCTTGTCCTCCATCTTTTACCTAGAAAACAAAACTATCCAACTTCCACTTTCTTTTTTGCTCAGTGACTGAAGAATGTAAAAAATATTTTTGTGGAGTGTTCAGGCTAAAACTGTCAGGGTTTGCACTCTCTGCTCTGCCTCCAGAGTCTGTGGTTTGTTTATCCCATGCACAGAAGGCACCTTGAGTCCTTCAGGACATGGGCTGCCAGAGGTTAGGAATGTCAAGCCAGGTCATGAAATTTCCTCATGAGACCTCGTAAGTGTATTTTGCTTCAGACATGTGACGGGGAACTCTACTGAAACCACATTTAAAACACATTATGAACGGCTGCATTAGTTCCCTATTACTGCTGTAAGAAATCATATTAACCATGAAGTTTAAAACAACACATGTTGATTGTTTGCACGATAAAAGTCAGAAGGCCAGAGTGAGGCTTAGTTGGTTAAACCTGAGGGCCCAGCAGGATTCATTGCTCTGTTTCCCTGAATTTTCCAGTTTCTGGGAGCCATCTACATAGCGTGGCTCCCAACTACTTCATAGTTAAAACAATAAGCACTTTGAATCTCTCTATGATTCCCTTTTGGAATTCTTTTACTTTCCAGGGTCTTTTTGTGACTACGCTGGCCCCCATCTTGCAAGAGAATCTTCCATATTAGCATCAGCTAATAAGCAAATGATGCTATTTGCAGTTAGTGTCTCTTTTCCATGTCACAATATAGCCACAGGCACTGGTGACCAGAGTCTGGGCATCTTTGGGAATTCTTCATTATGCTTTCAAAAGAGAAAAGAGAATAGATAACTAGGGATTGTAAACATATATAAAATGGAGACATCCATACAGAGAATGGCCATGAAGCAAAGAATCTGCAACCAGAGCTCAATCCAGGCTAACGGGTATGAAGAAAATGAAATAACACAACGAGAGAAAGCAAGAGCATATACTGGAATTTTAAGTCTTAGAGGTCAGATGGCTATGAAACATGGAGAAATGCTGACAGAGCTCAGGAACCACTTAGAAAGCAAGAAATGAAAGCACCAAAAGGGGAAGAAGCAGAAGCTCACTCCACCCCAGCATTTCTCACACCCGAATTCTCAGGATGCGCCAAACTCTCACAGGCACCGTTCCTCACCAGCATACCCCTCTACCAGGCACTGCGAGGTCACATCTGTCCTGTAAAACCTCATGGCAACTTTTGTTCTTCACAGCCTGGAGTTTGTAAGCTGCTTGTGGAGGCAGGAGAAGAGTGGAAATACTGTCTTCTCTGGTCTGCTATGCTACTGAGGCTATCTGGCTCCTGGTCTCTCCTCCATTCACCTTTATCAGCTCTAGGGTTGCTGTCATACACTACTCATTTTTCTGTCACACCTTTGAGGAAAGGAGTATTTTCTGTCAGCTTAGGAGAAGGACAGTGCTGGCTTGCCACCATGCTTCAAGGACATGTAGAATATTTTGGCAAATGTTGGGTTGCATGGAACTGCATACACAAGTGCACTGTAGATATTAAATCACCATTAAATGTGAAGGACTTACTGGTGAGCAAATGTGGAGAGCCAGCAGCCTAATTTACAGGTAGCTAGAGATGTGACCTCTGCGAAAGACATGAAAATCTTCAAAGTTTCCCATAGTGCTAGTGTAAGGAGGAAATAGTATGCTTGGGTGGAGATGTAACAAAAGTTTGGCTCCAATGTTAACCTCACTCTAAAGTCCCCAATGTTGTATTACTTGAGGTTGAAAAGAATCTTGGTAATAGCCACCCTCAACACACACACACACACACACACACACACACACACACACACACACACACACACACACGAGCACATACACTTTTTATCAAGTACTAAAAACAAACAGCTAAGTATTTGGTTTTAAAAAATTGTTTTAAAAAATTGTCATTGTAATACATCCAGAAACTCACAAATTGTTTCATGTTATATTTACAAAGTATGTGAAAAGTATACTGGAAACTCTAAGACATAACAGAAAGAAAGCTATTAGAGACCTAGGTAAATGTTGAGATATACCAAGTTCATGGATCAGAGGACTCCACTTTTGAAAACATTTTTATTTTACAATAATTTTAGATATGCAGATGTACATGCTCCAGCTGGCTGTGCTTAATATTAATACTTATGTAACCATGATACATTTATCAAAACTACATTGTTGTTGATACAACAGTGTTAACTGAATTGTATGGACAACATACAATTTTATCAGCATTTTCCACTACCTTTCTTCTTAGGAATACCATCAAGGACACCTACCATAGCACACTTGAGGTCTTGTGTCCTTTTTTAAATATTTCTGTGTTGTCTTGTTTTGAACAATATTTCAAAGAATACATTCCAGGTATTTTGTGGAATGTCTCAACTTGGGTTGCTGGGAGTTATGTTTTTTTATTAGACTTTGTTATGAATTTGAGGAAAGAATAATGCAGAGATGATGTGCCATTTTTGGTACATTATATCAGGAATCCATGATGTGAGGATGACTTATTACTGGTGATGTGAACTGGGCACTGTGGCTACTGTGATATCTAGGACAATTGGATTTCCCTGTTTCCTTAAATGTTGTCTATCACATGAGGACACAATGCATAAAATTTAACTCAAAATGGATGGTAAGCCTAAATGTAAGACTAAAATCATACAACTTTTAGACAAACAAACAAGAGAAAAGAAAATCTTTTCAAATTTGGTTAGATAAAAACTGAAAGAACACATACACATGCATGCATGAACACCCACACATAGGCACAAATATTATTCATAATAAAAAATCATAAATTAGACTTCATCAAAAGTAAACCATCTGGGCACTAGAAATATGGCTCAGAGCTTAAGAAGAGGTACTATTCTTGGAGAAACTCACATTCACCCAAACTGGCCGCTCACAACCACCTGTAACTCTAGGCCCAGGGTCATCTAACTTGCTTCATCAGGCACCTGTACTCACGCAGCATAGCCACTCAGATACCCACACATACACAAAATATTTTTAATCTTAAGAATATTTTAAAAATTAAAATTGCTTATCAAAAGGCAACATTTAAAACTTTAAGAGCCAAAGCTATGTGGATAGAATAGTTGCCACACCTATATCTACAAAAAAACTTCTGGACTCAAAATGTACGACATGGGGGGAAGTGGTTTTTACCCCTCACAAATAAGATGAAATATCAATCTTTTAAACTGACAAAATACCTCAGCAATCACTTCTAAAGGAATATGCATAGTTACCAATAAGAATAGAACAGATGTTGAACATCATTAGCCTGCACATATTAAAACCATGATGAGCTAGCTACCACTACATCCCTGCTAAGGAAGCCAACATTAAAAAGACAGACAATACTACATTTTGGCAAGGATGTACATTACTGGGACCACTCATGCATTTCTGGTGGAAATGTAAAACAGTTTGGCAGTTTTTTCTAAGTTAAACACATGCTTATTTTAGAAAGCATCAATTCACACCTAGGTATTCACTCAAGAGAAATGAAAACATATATTACACAAAGAATTGTTCAAGTATATTTTAGCTCTTTTATTCATAACTTGCACAACATACAGAACAGTAAAAATCCATGCAAGGCAGGTAGATAAAAACACTGAGATACATCTATGTAATGGAAATCAAGTCAAGAACAAACTGTACTTCATGAAAGATGACAGATCAAAAGAGTACATATTGTATGTTTCCACTGATGCTTACTCTATTTATTTTTACTTTATATGCATTAGTGTCTTGCCTGCATGTATGTCTGTGTAAGGGCGTCAGATCTTTGAGTTACAGAGAGGTGTAAGCTACCATGTAGAAACTGGGACTCGAACCTGGGTCCTCTGGAAGAGCAGTCAGTGCTCTTAACCACTGAGCCATCTCTCAAGTTCCATGATACATATTCTAAAGTGACAAAGATCATCTATGTAGTGGCAAGTGCAATGTATACCCTGAACCTTGACTAGATTGTGGTATTCACTACAGAACATTTGAAACACTTTTGTGGTGATGGAAATGTGATATACCCTAATAATGTTGGGGTATCATGAGTTTATACACTTGTGAACACATACATTAACATTTTAAATAGTTGCAAGTTGAGTATAAAAACTGTTTTGTTTCATGTCATATATTTTATAAAACAAAATAGCTATGTTTTTCCAGCAATACGTCTTACCTAGTATTTTTGGAAAGCAGCCATATGAGCCAAGGTTGTGCATGTGGAGTGCATTTATTAGTGCTATGGCCCTCCTATCAATTATAGGAGATGATACATCTCATTGCATCTCCTATAACATATCTAATGTTTACTTTGGGGTGGGGTTTGCTGAATCATTTGCTCTTTGAATACTCAACTTTGGAAGACACACCTCTGGACTGGACACACATCACTCTCAGAACTTTTTTTGAGTTAGAACTACAAAATAGAAACATAATTTTTGTCTATCAGAATCACTTCAAGCAATAGCACCTCTACAACATTGTGGCTACCTATAACCTCCATGTTGTTTGCTAATCAACAGGTTCTATTGAAAGGAATAGCAGATGAGGGAGAATGGCTTAACACAGGTCTGCAATAGGAAAAAAACAAAACAAACAAAAAAAAAACCTTCCTGGAAATCCTGTGTTATAAATACAAAAAAGTCCTCAAATTTGATGGAGCATGTCAACATGACCTGGGACCCCATGGAAAGGCTTTAATTAGCAAAATAGAGAAAAATTTGAGTGTCAAAAAAGGAATCAGGAATTACAATATTTTGAATAAAGTAAATGACTTAAATGATTTATATTGATTTTACAAACAAAAAAAGAAGTGAAATTTCAGGTCAAAATGTCAGGGTATCAATGGAATACTTGATTCTGCCAAGGACTGCCATTAATAGATACTAAAATTGTCAAAATAAATTCTATAAAAGAATGCGTTATTAGAGACAGCCTCAAGATGTTACCAGAGTTGAATGGTTATAAAAGGAGTGCTTTTAGAATGGGGAAATCAAGTAACTTACACAGTGACTTGATGGGGAAAGTCCTTCTGTGCATATGTTTGTCTTATTGGTTGATAAATAAAGCACTGTTGGCCAATAGGAAAGCAAGATAGCTGGGGCTAGGAGTCGAGGAAGATTCTGGGAAATATAGTAAAGATGGAGTCACCATGTGATCACCAGCAAGAGAGGACACATGCTACCAGCATCCTTGATAATAAATATATAGATTAATGGTTAAGACTGAGCTAGCATATAAGAAATCCTAATCATTGCCAGCATCATTGTAAATAATATTAATCTCTGTGTGTTATTTTGGGCACCCACGTGGCTCAGGCGGGTGGCAGAAAGAGTTATCCTTACAGTGACTGACTGGCCATTCAAATACAGAATCACTGAGACATAGTCTATATACTAATCATAGTTTTCTGGCCAAAAACTTTTGACTTGTATCTAATCATGAGGATTTGGAGACACTCTTAAAAATAATTGGTCTGGAATCCCACCAAGTAATAATTTTGTGAAGTTTAAGATAGTTTCAAGAAGCATGTTAAATGGAATGTATGATTCAAAATAGAAATAAAAGTGATATCTTATTAAAACTTATTAAAACTGATGGAAAAGTAAATATTGGGATATTACCTCAGCATTCAAATTCTTAGTTTGACAATATTACTGTTTTCTAAGAAAACACCAAGACACAGATAAAAGAGTAAGATTTAGGGGAAAGACCATGATGTAGGTAGAATCCAATGGAAGAAGATGTGCAGGTAAATGCACCCCAACTGCATCTTAGTGTCTAACTCTTTATCAAGACAACAATGAAATAAAGAAGGCTGGAAAAGCCAGATGACAAGCTCCATCTATGAGAACAGAAGAGGAGTCATGGGCATCTTGAATAGGTATTTTATTATTTTTTCTACACATTTCTTGCTCCCATTTTTGCACTAGCCTCTGGAAAGTGCAAATCATGGACAGTGGGCTTGAACAGTTGAAAGTTCGATTAGCAAGACATAATTTGCACACATGAAACAATTTAAAGGCAATACAATACACCATGTTCCCAAATGCCAAATCCTACGGTTTCGACTAAAGATGTAACAGGAATTATTGAGACCAAGAGATCTATGTCACTTGATGTGGCTGGGAATTGGGACTTGTGACACACTAAAACTACACAACTGGATCTTAGAACAAAAACTGCTCACATGTTTGCAGAGGAAATCCACTAACCGACATTCTGTGATCAAAACCAGGTTGTATCAATGAGAAGGGCTTTTGGGGTAAGAGAAGTTTGAGCAAAATTTGAAGCAAAGATTGGGATTGTAGGAATCACTAAATACATGTTTGAGGGGAAGGAACATCAGAGGTCATCATCTCCCCAGTTCCATATTTTTACAAGTAGAAATGAAGTAAGTATAGATGAAGGCTACACTTACATGGGTAAAAGGGATATTTGGCCAATGTGAGAAAGCTAGATGGAAGCAGAGACAGGCTGGACTTGAGCATATCATCAAGGATTTCTAAGCCTTTAGCAAGTGGTAGAAGTGCTGTCTGCTGGGATGAGGGGCATGACTGTTTTTTTAACTCTGAGCTTCTCAGTGACTTCCTTGGTAAATTGAATGCAGTGGGAACAGCATTGTAAGATACATAGAGCTGGGTCCCTGGAACACTCACTTGGAACCCTGAGCTTCCACATAAAAGGATCCAGCTGTTTAGAGGCCAGCTTGCAAAAGAAAAGCCAAGGTTCACTAAGGGTGCTTAGGGAACAAGAAAGAGAAAAAGAAAGCAGCCAAGAAATGCCAAGGCACTAACAAGAGAATGAAGGAGCCCTCTTAGAGGTAAGTCCTCCAACTCCAGATATGCCCATTGACATCTTGTGGATCAGAAATGTGGTACCAATCCAAGTCTGTCTTAAGTTCCTGATAGATGTATGGGCAAGTAAACTATTTTAAGCTTCTCAACTTTGAAGTAATTAGCTATAAAGCAATAATTTTAAAAAAACTACTTGTAAGTGCCCCTTACAAGTCTCCCTCTGTATGTTTTATCTTTATAAAATCCTGCCAGAGGGAGGAAAAAATTGCAGATCTTTGGTTAAAGGAATAAGCAAGTAGAAAGTGGCAAGCTGATTTGCATGGGTGGTAGGTGGTAGCAGAAAGAATAGTCAGTGTTTGTGGGGAATGAGGGGATGCCAGAAATTAAGATTCTTATGTCACTTTCTAAGGATATAAAACCTTATTTTGGAATATTCCCTTCAATCCATGAAGCTGACATCCCTCTCTGAGTCCAAATGTTCTATTATAAAAGATGAAAATGACAGTCCTGGTTCTCCCTTCCTCCCTGATCATGATAGCACAATATAGCCACCGTCTATGTGCTTTCTGACCATTTATAGCTCTTCACTTTCTGGTTGCATGAAGAAATTATACTTCCTGTCCCTTTGTGACTGACTGGGGCCATGTGATTCATTAAAACCAATGAGTTTCATGTAGAATTAATATGTTCCTCCTCTGAGCTAGTGTGTTTACTAGCACATTCTAAGCCTTCCAAAGTTCTCTTGTTCCCTGCTGCAGCAGCCAGCAATTGAATTCCTACTGGTGCTGTCATCCTGGATTACTGAGTGAATCAGGGATGAGTGGCAGCTGCCACAGTGTAATGGACGTGTAACATGAATGACAAACATTTGTTCATTCCAGTCACAGAATGAAGTTACCCACAGGTAACTTTGGGGTTACCTGCTACTATGACATGGCTCAAACTATTCTGACCCATTCATGACAGCAGATCGGAAATGCCCTGGAAAATGTAAAGGAGTATTACCACTACAAAGGTGAGATTCAACAGGCTTCTAAGTGGAGAAGCACTCTGAGTGATCATTCTATTTCTAGTAAGCCTTTGCAGTTTCATTATATGCAAGGACTCATCCAGCTTCTCTGAATCAAAGTTCTCTCCATAAATGACTGTGATGATGGTGGTGTTAAGAATACTAAATACAATACTAAACTACCCACTGTTAGAGGTCTACTGCATGACGAGGAACCACTGGACATACAAATTCTCATTCTTAAACAGCATACCTGTTGAATGTGTTTAACCATCCTATTTTAAGAGTTGTAAAAATTGACCTAAGGGAGGTTCAGTACTCAGCTATCCCCTATGCCTCCCCATCTTTGAATCTCTACTTAAGTAGAAGTCCAGGGCTATGGTAAGGAAAAGTGAGGGCCTCGCCTATAAAACATATATGGAACATGGCATATGTTCTGAACACATTATATTCTTGCTTTCACTAGGGTTTTAATGGGAAGTTAAAGTCAGTTAGACAGCCCAGGGTCCAAGTCATCTGGCACCCATGTGTGAGATGTGCGTGCTTCCCTGTGTCCTTCCAGGATGGCACAGACATTAATTGCTTAATATGGAAGAGGCAGGAGCTGGGAACAATAATGCTCCATTCCAAAGTCAGCTTGATTTTACCTTCATGGGCCCCAGCATGATGCTATCCACAGGCCTCTCAGGGCTTAAAAGTACCACTTGGAGTTTCAGCTACATTTGGGGCATGTGGGGTTGGCACTGAGACCACAGTACCAACCTGATTAAGTACATGTGGTAAATGTGAAGGGTGAAGATGTTGAAAATATCCCTGGACCCACCCCAAACTATGGGTGGCCTCAGATGCCGAAGTCAGCCTGGAACTAGCACTTACATGCACTGATCTTAAATTAGAGTACGTCAGATCCATTTCACAGTGTTTGGGGATGCTGGAAGACATGAAGACATTTGGAGGGGTTTCAGAAGAAGACCAGAGAGACTTATATTGATGTGACTACTGATGGAATGACATGGATCTAAGTCAAGCCTCGCTCGTTCACTTACTTGTGCTTCCCCTATTTTCCTGGGACTCACACACAACCATTCTCCTCTCTTTACTAATTCCCTGCCTGACTCCATCTCTCATACCCCACCCTAAGCTCATATACCTCAGTCCCCTTTTGAAATTTTCCTTTCTCCTCTAAGACATCTTGGGGAAAGTTTATTCCCTACTCCATACACCTTCTCTGAATTCAGAATCCCTGGGTGTCTGTTTGCATTTCTTCTTGCAGTTAGCCCTCCCAAGTTGACAACCCCTAACTTACCTTGACTTCTTAACAAAGAAGGCTTCAACCCAGGGATACAGGGATGATTCAACATACAAAAATTCATCAATGTAACCCAACATATAAATAAACTGAAAAAGAAAAACCACATGATCATCTCACTAGATGCTGAAAAAGCCTTTGACAAAGTCCAACATCCCTTCATGATAAATGTCTTGGAAAGATCAGGGATAACAGGAACATATCTAAACACAATAAAAGCAATATACAGCAAACCAAGAGCCAACATCAAACTAAATGGAGAGAAACTCAACGCTATTCCCCTAAAATCAGAAAAAGACAGGGCTGTCCACTCTCTCAATATCTCTTAAATATTGTACTTGAAATTTTAGCTACATCAATAAGACAACAAAAGGAGATCAAGGGGATACAAATTGGAAAGGAAGAAGTCAAACTTTCACTATTTGCAGATGATACAGTAGTTTACATATGTGACCCGAAAAACTCTACCAGGAAACTCCTACACCTGATAAACACCTTCAACAAAGTGGCAGGATACAAGATTAACACAATAGTATCAGTAGCCCTACTATATACAGATGATAAATGGGCTGAGAAAGAAATGACACTAGCTGCAAACAATATAAAATATCTTGGGGTAACGCTAACTAAACAAGCGAAAGACATGTGAAACAAGAACTTTGAGTCTTTAAAGAAAGAAATTAAAAAAGATGCCAGAAGATGGAAAAATCTCCCATGCTCTTGGATAGGTAGGATCAACATAGTAAAAATGGCAATCTTGCCAAAAGCAATCTACAGATTCAATTCAATCCCCATCAAAATCCCAGCACAATTCTTCACAGACCTTGAAAGAATAATACTCAACCTTACATGAAAAAACAAAAGACCCAATATGGCCAAAACAACCCTGTAAAATAAAGGAACTTCCAGAGGCATCACTATCCCTGACTTCAAGCTATATTATCGATCCATAGTCCTGAAAATATCTTGGTATTGGCACAAAAATAGACAAATAGACCAATGGAATCAAATTGAAAACCCTGATATTAACCCAAACACCTACAAACAACTGATTTTTGATGAAGAAGATAAAATTATACAATGGAAAAAAGAAAGCATCTTTAACAAATGGTTCTGGCAAAACTGGATGCTGGTGTGTAGAAGACTGCAAATAGATCCATGTCTATTGCCATGCACAAAACTTAACTCCAAAAGGATCAAAGACCTCAACATAAATGCAGCCACACTGAACCTCTTAGAAGAGAAAGTGGAAGGCACCCTTGAACTAATTGGTACAAGAGACCACTTCCTGAACATAACACCAGTAACATAGACACTGAGATCATCAATTAATAAATGAGACCTCCTGAAACTGAGAAGCTTCTGTAAGGCAAAGGACACAGTCAAAAGATAAAATATCAGTCCACATATTGGGAAAAAATATTCAACAACCCCACATCTGATTTCCAAAATATACAAAGAACACAAGAAACTAGTCACCAAAACACCAAATAATCCAATTAAAAAGTGTGGTACAAAACTAAATAGACAATTCTCAATAGAGGAATCTAAAATGGCTGAAAGACACATAAGAAAGTGTTCAACATCTTTAGCCATCAGGGAAATGCAAATCAAAACAACTCTGAGATACCATCTTACTCTTGTGAGAATAGCCAAAATAAAAAACACCAATGACAGTTTATGCTGGAGAGGATGTGGAGAAAGGGGAACACTCCTCCACACTCCTGCATTGCTGGTGGGAGTACCAACCCATACAGCCACTTTGGAAATCAATATGGCAGTTCCTCAGGAAAATGGGAATCAGTCTACTACAAGATCCAACAATTCCACTCTTAGGCATATACCCAAAAGATGCACATTCATACAAGGACATCTGTTCAACTATGTTCATAGCAGCATTATTTGTAATAGCTAGAACCTGGAAGCAACCTAGATGCCCCTCAGCTGAAGAATGGATAGAGAAAATGTGGTACATTTGCACAATGGAATACTATTCAGTGGGGAAAAAAACAAAGGAATCTTGAAATTTGCTGGCAAAAGGATAGAACTAGAGGAAATCATCCTGAGTGAGGAAGTCCAGTCACAAAAGGATGAACATGGTATGTACTCACTCATATATGGATATTAGATATAGAGCAAAGGATGACCAGCCTCTAATCCACACCACCAAAGAAGCTAGAAAACATGGAGGATCCTAAGAGAGACATACATGGTCCTCTGGAGAAGGGGAAAGGGACAAGATCTCCTGAGCAAAATGGGAGCATGGGGGAGAGTTAGGAAAAAGAGAAGTGGAGAAGAGGAGGGGAGAGGACTTGAGGAAGCAGGAAGGTTGCATTGGAGGAAGAATAGAGGAGAGCAAGACACGAGATACCATAATAGAGGAAGCCATTATCGGTTTAAAGAGAAATCTGGTGCCAGGGAAATGTCTAGAGATCTACAAGGGTGACCCCAAGTAAGAATCTAAGCAATAGTGGAGATGATACCTTAAATGCCCTCCCCTGATAATAAGATTGATGACTACCTTACATGCCATCCTAGAGCCTTCCTCTAGTAGCTGATGGAAGCAGAAGCAGACACCCACAGCTAAACACTGAGCCAAACTACTGAAATCCAGTTGCAGAGAGAGAGGAGTGATGAGCAAAGGTATCAAGACCAGGCTGGAGAAACCCACAGAAACAGCTGACCTGAATAAGGGGGAGCTCATGGGCCCCAGAGTGATAGCTGGGAAAACTGCATAGGACCAATCCAGAACCCCTGAACGTGAGTGTCAGTTAGGTGGCCTGGGCAATCTATGGGGTCTCTGGTAGTGGATCAGTATTTATCCATAGTACAGGAATGGACTTTGGGAGCCCATTCCACATAGAGGGATTCTCTCTCAGCCTACACACATGGGGAAGGGCCTAGGCCCTGTTCCAAATGATATGACAGACTATGAAGATCCCCAATGGAAGGCCTCACCCTCCCTGGTGAGAAGAAAGGGGATGGGATAGGGAGTCTGTGAGGGGCAGGGGAGGAAAGGAGGGAGAGAGAACTGGGATTGACATGTAAAAGATGCTTGATTCTAATTTTAAAAAAATTAACTCACAAAAAAAAATCTTGACACTACTAATTGACTAAGTCAATCAATGTTACCTACCTCCTAACACATAAGGGACTGAGCTTGGCACTTTCCTGCCACCTACCATGTAAGGCACTGAGCCTGGCACTGGACACAGCAATTTATCGTGAAGACATCATTCCTGTCCTTACAAATTTACAATCTAACCATGAGATGTTCCTTATGAGCCTCACATGCTTTTGCCTTTTTTCCCCCAAACTACTCCTTCAACTTATTCTGTCTAATCAGAAATCAGCCCTTTGAAGGTATCAGCTAGTAGCAGATTTTAAGCAAAGGAAGGTCTACATACATTGAGAATCATATACACACTGACTGTGGGTTTTGTCTGGTGATGTGTTTTGGCTATTAGAGTATGATATTGTAATAAAAGAGTATGTTAAAACTAATATGAGACAGTGAAATCACAGCCAAATCCTCCCAATCTTCCAAAAGACTGGCTTGGATTTGTTCAAGTAGTATAATCATCGGGGTCACTTTAAACACATTTCTAGTCAGTGAATGCAGAACACAATAATTTTTGTTTATTGTTAATTTTTATTACTGTGTGTGTGTATTTGATGCACATGTGTTGTACGAGTGTGGGTATGTAGGGGCCATGGTACATGTATAGAAGCCAAAGGACATCCCTTGACAGTCTGTTCTCTCCTTCCATAAATTCTAGTGACCAATTTCAAGGCATCTGACCCATATGGTAAGTATCTTTACCTGCTGAGCCATCTCACCAGGCCAGCACAAAATACTTTTTATGCTGTGTGTATGCCACTAGGCAATATGAACTAGGGAGAGATGATCTGATTCTAATCAAGGAAGCCCATACACCAGAGAGTGCAGCCAAATTAGACTAAGCAAAAGGAGATATGTACTAGTTGGTCAGTGATCATCCTAGTGTTCAAGAGGCCTGGCACACTCAAGGCCACAAATGCAAATGGTATAAAAATCTGAAGTCACAAGCAATCGAACATACTCTTTACTTTGTGTATACCTCGTGTCAGTTAGCTATCACTACATAAGGAGTCACCTCAACATTCAATTGCTTACAACAGTGCACTGGGATAGGTTAAGTTCTTTGAAGATTAGATGTAAAGATATTTGGTTGGGGGGGCATGGAAAGTCATGAGAAAATGATATTGGTTTTGAAATTTAACTTACTAGAAGATGATAATCATGTATCTACTTGAAGGAATTTAATTCTAAACAGAAGGGATAGTAAGATGGATGGACAATTTCAAAGACAGCTGAGTAGCAGGAAGGAGAGTCAGAGGAGATATATCATTTTGGATTCACAAACTAGTTGTACTGCCAACTGAGCAAGTAATTATGGGGAGTGGAAAGAGAGGAATAGAGAAATGAGAAGTGAGACTATTTTGCCAGTTACACAGTGGCAAAAGTAGCAGTGAGGTATGTCACATGGAAATCATCAGATGACTAAAATGGAGTAATGGAAAGAAATAAATTTCCCCAACTGAGAACTAGATGACCCCTAATAGCTAGCTAACATATATATATATATATATATATATATATATATATATATATATATATATATATTCCAGGCATGAAACCCCAGGGCACTCCAGTTCCTACTGGAGACCATGGGTAAAGGAGGTATAAAAGTGTAAGGAAAGGGAAGGCCAGGAAATAAGAAACCTGGGTAGGGTCATTTGACTTCAGCCTAGACAGGAATGCACTGAAGAAGGAAGCAGGCTTGCAAGTTACATGTCTTTGAGAACCCTAATGTGAAGATGCAGAGTTGACAACTTGGCCTCATGAGGTAGAGGGGACCATCTTAAGTAATATCCATTGCAGGGCATTGGTACAGACAAAGATACTGATTTAGATAAATTAGTTGGTAAAAGAAAGAGAGGTTAGGAAATGGTAAAGAATGGTTGATGGGGGAAGTACTTCTGTGTATGTTTATCTTATTGATTGTTGAATAAAGTTCTGTCTGGTCAATGAAACAGCAAGTTAGACAGGACTAGGAGTCAAAGAGGATTCTGGGAAATGTAGTAGAGAAGTGATGTTCAGGCAGGAAGTGACACAGCAAGGAGACTCATATTTAAGCAAGGAGAAACAGGAAATGTTCTTTTTCCCCTTCCTCCTCCAGCGGCGCCATGTAAGCCACCAGCAATAGAGGGTGCCAGCAAAAGGCATCCTCTATAAGATAAGTCTTATAAAATATATAGGTTTATGATAATTAAGACTGAGCTAACATATGAGGAATCCTAGTCATTGGCCAAGCAGCATTTGAACCTAATACAAGTTTCTGTGTATTAATTTGGGCCCTAACTCGGGCAGGCATCTGGCGTAAAGCGCACACGTGGCAGTGGGGCTTGGCGGCTTTGGCGGAAATATTTATCATAACAAATGATACAGAGAGCAATTTGTCTTTACAAAAATAGACATTATCAAGGAATATATGATAGGAGTAAATCAATCCAGATTTTTTTTTTTAAAAAAATGATGATGTAGCAAAGAAATGAAATAATTACTAGAAACAAGTACTTGAAAGTAGAATCCATAGCTAGGTGAAATGTTTGAAAAGTGAATTTAAACTTATTTATTTAGTTAGTTTTTTTTTTATTTAATTGTGTGCATTGGCATTTAGGTGACACAGCACACATTTGGAGATCAGAGAACAACTTCCAGGAATCTGTTCTCTTCATCCACTGCATGCATTGAATGTGGGCTTGGTGGAAAGAACCTTTATCCATGAGACAGTCTCACCAATACAAGGAAGGAATATAGTAGATAAATGTGGTCAATTTCCCATGTATTACTGATAACTCATTTAACATTTGTTCCCATAAATGAGAAAAAAATCATCCAGGAAGACTTGTCTAGTTTGTGCAATATCATTTAGTGGTTTAATCCAGTTTCAGAATAAGATGGCAAAGTAGAAGAGTTAAAGCAAAGCTGATGCTGTGCTGGGAGAACTTAGGCTGCCTGGCAGAAAGTGCCCACGTGGAAGCAGGGCTTGGGCAGCTTGGAGTAAAGACTTATTGTAACACGTTTCTCTCCCTCCCTCCCTCCCTCCCTCCCCCTCCTCCCTCCCTCCCCTCCCTCCCGCCCTCCTCATCTCTGTTGGGATAATATGGACCCCAGATTGGCCTTCCACTTGCTATGTATCTCAAGCTGGCCTTGAACTCATGGTCCTCCTGACTCAGTCTCTATAAAGTTGGTGTTGTAAGTACTTACACACTCAGCTCTTCAAATATCTCTTTTTATATGTAAGTTTCCCATATTCCACTTTCCCATACAGTCGTATCTCCAAAATTGAGTGCATGACTTAAGCCAATCAGAACAATATATCCACCTAAACACAAACACAGTAGTCAAGACTAGATGCAATTCAAGCCAACTAAAAAAGTCTAACTAACCTCAAGATCTAAGTTGACATCATTGGGAAAGAGAATCTCTTTTTCCTTTGACAATACAATACTAACTGTAAGGATAAAAGAAATTACAGATGTTATGGACCCCAACAGAAAGGATTTTTACCAAGATAGTGTGTGTGTTAGAAAATGAGAGAGAACTTGTGATTTTTTTCAGTGATTGCTGAACTTTACATGAATTATTAATTTTTTCTGCACTAGTTGAACATTGTTTCCTCCCTTAAAATTTAAAGAAAACTTGTCCCCAGAGCACATATATTATAACTCTATAGTATCAAAAGAGAATCTGGAGCCTGGATCACTGGGGAGATTTATTTAACCCAGATGGCTAGTTTGGGGATAGTTCAACAAGGATGAGACCAGGGACCTCCACATGTACTATACAGACTTCCTATGAAAGGATATGAAGTGTATTCAAAAGAGAAAGTGAACTCTTCCTGAGCCTGATGCCCAGATGACAATGTCCTACCTTACTGATTAACAAAGGGCAGCTAATATCCCATGGGTACCTGGTATGTATGCAGGAACATTAGTTTCATTTTGACAAATAAAATTACTTAAGCCTTATCCCATACCCAGGGAGTAATGTTAAAAGAAGTATGCATGAGACAGAGGACTATGTACACCAAAGTGCTGTCGGAGGCTTCCTTGTGACTTTGCCAGTGAACTTCAGCCTTGGCAGGGTGAAGGAGGGAATTCCCCCAAGGCCTAGCAATGAATAAGACAAGATTCTTAGTTCCTCTGAATTGCCTGTCCAAGAAAAGGTGATCACAAAAAAATATGACTGGAACAGGTGGTATCTGAAGGTTCAAACTGTAGGAGCAACAAAGGTACATCCAGAGACTTTGGCCAGTTTCACCATACACCAGCCTCTGCCATAGTTACCATACACTGACTTTCACTATGGGCTTTATAAGGGCATTTAACCCAGGTTAATCTGCATTAAAGCTTACTTTGGTCATTTAGACCATTCAAGTTTTACTATCCTTTGATTCACACCACATCTCTACTCTCTGCTTAGTACAAGCCATGCCCACCAGGACTCCTGTTTGGAAAATGTTCCTTAATCTCTGTCTTTAACCTCCTCTGCCCAGCTGCACTGTCATTCAGTCATAAAACTATTCCCAGAGGCTAGCTAAAGTCTCCCATGAGGGTGCTACATATCCAGACTCGAGCTGCAGTTTATATTCTGTAGCTGTCCTAGAACAACCTTGCCTGTTTTGTCTGCATCTTTGTATGGTGCCCCATGTCACTTTTTTTTTTAAAGTAGACCAATTATTGGAATTAACTAATTAGTTATTCAAGAATCAAGTCTACAGTTTGTTTAATTGAGTTAACTAGTGAATGTTGTTTGGCTTGTACAGAGCTGAGCTAAAAGGAAATTACCTCACCAGTTTTCAAATTTAGCCATGTCACAGAAAGATCATTTCCAATTGGCAGGTTCCAATGGAAACTAGTCTACATTGCAATGTGTTTTCCTCCCTTAAATAACTCACTGCTTTATTATTGTAGGATCATTTATGAGCATGGTTGGAATGACCCCAGGGTCTGCATTTCCAAATCAAATGGCCTTAGAGTATTTGTTCTCAGCACAGACTTACAAGGCTGAATGGAAACCTGTGTTATACACATTCGATAAATAATAACAGAAAGAATTTGGTGCTATTTGCTGAATGTTTTCTTGGCAAAGCTTAATCAATTAACTCAATACCACAAACCTCTGCTAAGCAATTTGTGTACATTTTAATTTGGTAGCCTGAATAACTAAATTATCTTTGGAAGGTGTGAACATATTACACAGGATCAACATCTTGAACATTGGTGTGGAGGAGACTCCAGGAAAGAAGCCATTTGCTCCAAAGTCTGTGGATTAGCTCCTCTGTTTTCCATTTCCTCTGTTTATCCTGCTCTAGATACAAACACACTGGTCCCTACCCCAGTGACAAATTCATTATGCCAACTTAGAAGCTTGGGAGGAGAACCAGCCAGGAAGGTCCCTCGGAATGTGCCTACCCCAGTAGGCCATTCCCAAAGGTCCAACTAGCTTACTGGAAGTGATCGACTTTCTGGATGACAGCGAACAGTAAAAGCCACACCATTCTGTGCTATTTCATCTGATTGAATCTTCTTTAGCCCTTTCTGAATCTCAAACTATGTTAAGAACTAGAAGTTAAAATGGAGTGGGAGCTATAGGTTCAATACAGGACTGAAAGAACAGACTGGGGACTCTCACTGCGTCCTCTTGGAATAGCTTCAGGCAGAAAATGGGTGGGAAATAAGAAAGTGATGTATTGAGAAACAACTTTATGTTGTTTATCAACCACTCAGTTAACAGTTCTTACCATAGGACTAAAACAATTGGTGTGGGGTTTTGTCAAATGTTGTGGAATACTAATTTAAGGTATACTACATTTGTTTATGTTGTGGAACAGTTGTTTTAACAATGCAAAGATGTATTGCATTCTTTTATATTGCATTTGTTTAATATTGTGAAGCTGTGTTACCTTGCCTGGCTAAAACACTTGATTGGTCTAATAAAGAGCTGAATGGCCAATAGCTAGGCAGGAGAAAGGGTAGGTGGGGCTGGCAGGCACACAGTATAAATAGGAGGAGAAACCTGGGAGGAGAAGAACAAGAATCAAGAAAACAAGGAGAGGAGGATGCTAGTGTCCAGCTATTCAGCCACACAGCCAGCCATGGAGTAAAAGTGAAAGTAAGATACACAGAAGTAAGAAAAGTAGAAGGGGTACTTTTAGAAAAGCTGGGTAGTAACAATCCAAGCTAAGGCTGGGCATTTGTAAGTAATGATTACGACTCCATGTGTGATTTATTTTGGAGCTGGAGTGGTGGGCCCCCAAAGAGCCAAAGGGTAAAAGACAACCAACAATAGTCAAATATATTTTCGTATATACTTGTTAAATCATTGTCTGAGTGACCTCTGTGATTTGATCTTGGAAGTCATTACCTTGTAAAATGCTTAACAATTTAGTGTAATACCAAAAAGCAACAACAACAAAAAAATCTGTCAGATTTTCTGTGTAAAAACTATCATTTTGTAAAAATAAAACAAAGCAAAGCCCTATTCTTTTCAAATCTCCACTGCTAAGCACTGTTGCTACTTCTTTTTGTTTTCTTGATTAAAAATTATTATATTGCATTTTGTTGTATTATTAAATACAAAGTTTTATGTCTGACTTATCTGATAAAGAATAGCTTAACTAGGGCTGAGAGTATGGCTCAGTAGTAGACAGTATACCTAACATGTGCAAGTCCCTAGGTTCTACCCCAGCACTGAAAGAAAAATACCTTACTGACCTATTGCTTTGACAGATACAAATTTTTCTTGATATTCATAATCATTTAAGTCAAATAATATTGTTGAGTACTACATTAGTTTCATTTCTGTTGCTGTGATAAAGTAGTCTGTCAAAATTAACTCTGGGGAAAAAGGTTGATTTTCATTCACAGTTCCAGGTTATGGTCCATAATGGTGGAGAAGTTACAGCACTGGGAGTTTAAAACACCTGGTCATATTGCATTAGTAGTTAAGAAGCAGAGAACACTAAATTAATGCATTTATGCTTGTGTTTAGCTCTCATTATCCACTCTAATGCAGTTCACGATTTCTTTCCTAGGGAATGGTACCACCCATAGTATGTAGTCCTTCTTGCCTTGATTAATGTAATCAAGATGATCTTCCATAGATATGCCTATAGCCCCACTCCCAATCAAGAAAATTCTTCATTTATTTTCTCATCTCCAGGTCATTCTACTTTGTATCTAGTTGACAAGTTAAACTACCATCACAAATACATTTTAGTTTGTATGCATCTATTATAATTTTATTTTAAATCTCCAAATTATAAATGGGTATTTTTAAATAGTCAAGCATCTTTGTGTTTCTGAGATATGCATTATGACTATAATGTATTTATATGAATATTGGAAATAGCTTTGTACTCAATATTATCTTCTTTTAATATGATTTCCTGTGAGGCTCATTTCCATTTTGGAAAACATTTACTGGCCTCATACAATGCATTGGGTTTCTTTCTCCTCCTTTTCAGTTGTCTTATTGTCTCTTAAACCATGTACAATTAAAACTCTAACTTTTTTGTTGATGTTTTCTTCAAATCATTTTATGTATTTTTCATTTCTAGGCCAATATATTTTCTTCATATGTCTGTTTTTCTTGTCTCATTTGTGCTTGTTTGATCATTTCACAATTTCTCTTAATTTAATGGATCTTATGCTTCTATGTATTTTTACTTTAATTTCATTTGTCATGAACTGTGAATCAAATTGCTTTCCGCATTGATTTTTATAATTTTGGTGAGTATGAGAGGTGTCCTCATGTTTCTCCCTCATGGAGGAGTCGTGGATGTTGCTACCATACAGAGCCATACTCAGTCAGACCTGCACACTCTAATGAAATCCCCAGAGATGATTTTGCTCTTGATTTGCTTCAAATGACATGACTTAGTATCTATCTCATGTGGAGCCCTTCCACTCCCCAGTACTCCTCAGTGGTCATACTTATTTCTGTTGCTGTCTATCTTACAATGCAGGGCAGAGAAAAACTTCAGCTGCAGCCCTGGCAACATTTAATGCTTCTTTTCTTTCTGAAGTGTGGAGAATATTATTCTATTCTATTCTAGTTCTTACCTTAGGAACTATATTGTATTCATCTTTATGACGTGCATATGTGTTGAGATGACAGTATTCAATCATGGCTGTCTGTCTCACTGTGAGTGCATATCAACAGCTGCTCTTGAACCGAGAGGAAAGGAGATTCACATACCAGTGTCAGAGAGACATGAGAGTGTGTGTAGTCTAGTATACATACTCTAGTATACATAGCTTAGTATACATACCTTAGTACACATACTCTAGTATACATTCTCTAATATACATACTCTACTGTGCATACTTTAGTATACATACTCTAGCATACATGCTCTAATATGCATACTCTAACATAGATGCTCTAGTATAATATTTTAGTATACATACTCTAGTATACATACCCTAGTATACTAGCTCTAGTATATATAATCTAGTACATACCCTAGTATGTACACTAGTAAATAGGCTTATGTACACTAGTATATAGGCTGAGAACAGAGTCAAGGGCTGGGCAGTGGTAAAAGTCACCCTGTATCCATTTTTTTTTTTTTTTTTGGTTTTTCAAGACAGGGTTTCTCTGTGTAGCTTTGGAGCCTATCCTGGCACTCGCTCTGGAGACCAGGCTGGCCTTGAACTCACAGCAATCTGCCTGCGTCTGCCTCCCGAGTGCTGGGATTAAAGGCATGCGCCACCACTGCCTGGCCCCTGTATCCATTTTGAGAGTCATGAAATACAAATGTTTGTTTATAGCTAGGTGTTTTAGAACATGCTAGTAGACCTAGCACTTGAGAATTGAGGCAGGATTATGAGTTCAAGGACTCCCAACTTGAAAGAAGAGAATCCTGTCAAAAAACAAAACAAAAAAAGTAGAAAAAACAAACAGACAAAAAAAAAACCACATTAAGGCAGAACAACTGTGCACGAACATTCTTATGAATTTTATTCAAATTATCACAAACATGGAGATGCCTTCCTTGTCCATCATCTAGTGAATGATCTAACAACCAGAGCACAAACTTACCAGATGACACAACCTTGTTTTGAAAAGCAGTGAACTACTGACAGCCAGACACTTGGATGTTACTCAAAGGGATTATTAAGAAGGAGGGGTCAACTTCCAAAGTTTGTATGCTTTCATACATTATGGTCTCGAAAAGAAAACATTATAGATAGCAATAAAAGTAGAGGTTGGAATGCATTGGCACAGCAAGAAAAACAGCTCGGCACGTGGGATTTGTCATGGTTATGTGAACCTATTTCTGTAGTCTAGTTGAAAATGTGCATGTGAAAGCGTGCACACAGGTGTATGTGTACACACACACACACACACACACACACACACACACACACACACACACAAAACTGGCAAAATACAAACTTTGTGGGTATGATACTAATGGAGCTTCTTGATCCTGATATTGACAAAAGTTGTTCAAGAACTTAACACGTGAAGGGGCCCAACAGAGGTTCTGTTTATATATGGACTTTACTTTTTTCTTTAATGAAATTAGTTTTCATTACATCTTTAGGCTAAAAACGTGAAGTTATCGTGGTTTGGAGGCTTAGCTTGTAATCTCAGTACTCAGTAGCCTGAGGGAGGATCACAGTTAGTTGGATGTCAGCCCGGGGGCTACATGGTAAATTCTAAATCAATCTGGGATACAATGATCCTGTCTTAAACAGAGAGAGAGAGAGAGAGAGAGAGAGAGAGAGAGAGAGAGAGAGAGAGAGAGAGAGAGAGAGAAACACAGGCTCTGTGAACATTGTACCAATGTTCAAAATAAATTTACAGAGATGAAATTCAGAAAATGAAAGTCACTTTTAAGCAGCCTACGGACATTTTAAACATCTTTGTTTTCACATGTAATCTAAGGTAGAATGCATGGAAAGACCTAAGCATTATCTTGGCAGTTTACAAGATGAGAACGTGTTTTGTGTTAATATTCAATGATAGTGTTGATGTGCTTGCAGGCATGTATATGCCTATAATGGGCATGTGGACTGGTTCAAACTTCCAAGAAAGTCCACCAACAGCAGCACTGCCTTCTGGTGTAAACTGCAGCAGCTAAGGGGAGGGCTGTTGTTTAGAAGAAGGCTCTCTACTCCTGGGAGGGGGGGAGCTCCTCACAACAGCATCACCAGCCTCAAAGTACTCACCAGAGAAAGAACACTTGTCCCCATCTCGGGCCTACTGACTCAAAAGACACCATGTGCACTGTAATGGTGCATGTGAAGGACAGAGAAAATGGCCTATCTCCTGGTGACAACACAGGTCATGTGATCCATATATGTGTGGCCATGCTGTTAGAAACCAACGATGTACAGCATTGTTACTATGTAAAAGAATCGACATTCAATCGGTCAAGTAGGCTACACGATACTTAATAATGGTAGTCTGCAATGATGTTATTGGTTTGCTATACTTTCATGATAATTTTAGAGTATACCCCTATTTGTTTTTCTGTTTTTGTTTTTAAGTTAACTACAAAGTAGCTCCATGTAGGTTCTTTCAACAGAAAGGCCTGGTACTGTAGGAGATGACAACTCCATCCTTCTAGTACAGTGGTTCTCAACTTTTGGGTCACAACCACTTTGGGGTTAGATGACCCTTTCAGAGCAGTTGCCTAAGACCATGAGAAAACACAAATATTTATATAATGATTCATAACAGCAGCAAAATTAGTTATGAAGTAGCAAAGACAATTTTATGGTTGGAGGTCACTATGACATGGGGAACTATATTAAAGGGTATCAGTATTAGGAAGGTTGAGGACCACTGTTCTAGTGGGACAAGATAAGTTATAGAAAAAATATTGGCCATCTTGACCCTGAGTAGGCCTAATGTATATGGTAGGTAAAATTTTTTTCATGAACAGGTTTACAAAGAAAAAAACAAACTTTTAAATGCTAATGGGTAAGAATATAAAGAAGGACAATGTCTGTGTATGCTTATACAATATTTCTATTGTAGGCTTAGTGCAAAAGTTTAAACAATGTACAAGTTTGTAAAGTAAAATGTTACATAAACATTATGGGCTCAGCTTGCCAAGGCAGAAGCCATCTTGAATTGTAATCACTATGATTGCTCTTGAGTTACTCACCAGTGAGTTTCCCCTGCAAGCTTCTCAGCAAACTAAAATAGATGATTCCCTTAGACCTCGGGCCTAGGAATGAGCCTGATTTCTTAATTTCATCTTAAAATAAAGCAGGTACATTCCCCTAGCATGAAGCCATTCTTTTCCTAACACATGAGCATATCCTCTTCTGACTCAGACTGTGGTCATGCAATGCTCTTGCTGCCTTGGACCCTGCTTCTCTTACTAACTCTCCTAGTAAATGGTATTTTTTGTGATGTTAGAGGTGGCTAGACTTATGCTTGGAAAAGTAACAAATGTTTATTGAATTAATCAGTGACTAGCAAAGAAGTAATTACTTTCAACTGTGGAAACATTAAGGCCTCAGAGAACTCTAGGCTTTGAGATGACCTCGTTGCCTTCTGCTCCAAAGAAATTATAGGGTTTTGAAGAAAAAATATAGATGCGAACCATTATGAAAATTGTACAGAAAGTATCTAGAGGAGATATATGCTAATGTATGAAGCTGAATTGGAAATGCATTAAAATATGGTGGACAGAGGAATGTCTTTGCATATTGCATGTCTAGTGAAGATGAGTTTCTAGCTTGGAGGGAAAAACAGCTTATGTTCCAGCTGATTGTCTTGTCAATTTGAGATAAGTCAGTGTTATTTGGGAAAAGCAGCCTTGTCTTAGTTACTTTTTATTGTTGTGATAAGACATGATGACCAATTCAGTTTATTTTAAAATAAAGTTTTAGTGGAATGCATTCCTGCCCACTCATTTGCGTGTTGTCAACAGTTGCTTTAGCACACATACAGGGACACTGAGCTGTGACATGTACTGCTAAGTCTGCTATGAATTCCAACCAAAATACAGCCCTGTTTCATTTTCGATTCATCTCAGCATCCTCCTTGTTCTAACAGTTGAAATCCCACATTCCAGAAAATCCCTGGGTTCCAGCATCCCATAATCCAGAAAATCCCTGGGTTCCAGCATCCCATAATCCAGAAAATCCCTGGGTTCCAGCATCCCACAGTCCCGAAAATCTGTGGTCCAGCCACTCTAGACAGTTGATCACACTTTATCACATAATCATCTACCCATGATTATGTACTAAGAGGGACATAATCAGGAATGTCCCTGAACAAACCAGTACCTTCATTACTTATCTGTGAAGTGACACAAGGGACAATTCCCATTCCCTGTGGTGGTAAACAGTATAAAGAAAGGTGCTGCTGGTGAGGTGTTTGGACTACTTGGGACATACCAAATGTCCCATAAGTGATGGCTCTAGGGAAAATTGGCTATTAACAATCTTTGGAACATTACCACCTTATTTATAGCTATATTCTGTGGCTTAAAACCAAGTCTGGCATATAATCTCTAGCCAAAGATATCTTATAATAAATATTATTGTCATTTTTATTTCATACAGTCAGACATTCATTCTGTCACCTTTAGCCAAGCATCAAATACTTATTCTTCTGAACTGCATTCAAACCATGGCTTATCCACCAAATGAAATTACAAGTTCTAAATGAACTTGTAATGTTCTAGAAGCATTTCTCTTTAAGAGACGCCAGACTGGCCACTCTTAGACTGAGAGAGGCAATGCCAGGCCACCATAATCCTTCAGTCCTCATGGAAGCTTTGTACTATATTTTGTGGAGTGCTTAATATTGGATAACTCCCATGAAAGATTACACTCCTTCAGGAAGACAGTCACTGAGTAGATCCCTCAAATATTTCATTCACAGAATAGCCCATATTGGCACTCTAGCCTAATTATAGTCATACCTTGTACAACAGTGGAAATGAAGTCTGAGAAACATAACATTATGCAATGTCTTCATTGTATAAATAGTGTGCCGCATCCTTACACAAGACAAGGTGGCTATAGCCACACTAGTCAAGATAATCTTGGGGACCACTGCCATGTATTCATTGTGGTGGTGACCTAAATGCCATTGTGTAGCCCATGACTATATTTTAATGGTAGGATGAATCCTTTCAGCTCTGCTGAATGTTTTAGCATTACCTGAGCTACAGCATTGGTTCAGAGAACTCACTTCAGGGTCTTAGTGAAGCACAAGGAGTAAGAATAGGAATATGAAATTATACCTCTGATTGTTCTTAATCTCTCTGTCTTTCTGTCTCTCTCTGTCTCTGTCTCTGTCTCTGTCTCTCTCTCTCTCTCTCTCTGTGTGTGTGTGTGTGTGTGTGTGTGTGTGTGTGTGTGTGTGTGTTCATATAGGTTTGTATGCAGATTGTGTGTGAACGTGGGAATGTATAGAGAACATATTCAGACATCTCCTGTGACAGGTCTCACTTCCTACCTTGTTTGAAACAAGGTTTCTGCTGTTCCCCTACTGTGTATGCCAGGCTAGCTGGCCTGTGAGTTTCCAGGGATTCTCCTTTCTCTGGCTCCCATCACCCTGCTGGAGAACTGGCATTAGAGATGTGCATTGCCCCACCAAGCATCACAGTGCTCTGGGGATTCTAGCTCTGATCCTCCCTCCTACTTGCATGGCAAGTGCATTATCCACTGAGCCATCATTGCAGCCCAAGTTCAGGTTGATAGTTTTTCTTTTCCTTAAAACACATAATTTGAAAAATGATTTTCTTTGGAGTTTAGTCCTAACCCTTTATAGTCTCTTCTCTTTCTCCCTCTCTCTCTCTCTCTCTCTCTATATATATATATATATATATATATATGTATATTATATATATATATATATATATATATATATATATATATATTGTCTTGGCACCATCACACTAGAATCTGATTAGCACCATATTATATTATTATATTATGGGCCATTTTTTTTCTTCAAGTCTTGCAAGCCAAAACCTAGGCAGTGGCTCAGCTGATCTTCAAAGTGGGCCTCTCCAGCAAAGCTGGGAGCTGGGATGCCAGGGTGGCAGGCAGAGGAGTAAACTTGTGAGGAGACTTGCCCAAGCCTTGCAAGTAGAGCATCTGCTTCTTGGCCTCAGAAGTGAAACAACTCAATAATTACAGACCTCAGGGCTTTTTTTTCTACCTCAGGAAACATTTTACAACTAACTAGCAATTTCCAAAAATATGGCTCAAGCAACACGTCTCCTTATCTTCTTGTGTAGGAGAGGGTGTGAGCTGTAATGAGACAGGGGCTTGTTATCTGGGGGGCTCTTGTCGAGGTGCTTCCAAGGGCAACTTTTAATTGGGTAAGCACACGATAGCAAGGAAGGGGCCTTGAAACTTTCTTCCAGGAGAAAGCAAGGCCCCTTTGCCAAGTCTTCTTCTCAGAATAAATTGAAATGTCAACTGGGAGAGTGAGAAGAATGGTCGTGGGTGGGGAAGGAGGGCAAATACATAGTTTGATATCTTCATAAGACTGTGGAAGTCTGAATTTTGTTTCCAATTTCTGAGAGATCCCAGGTTTTTGGAATCCATTCAGAAATAAAGACAAGGCTTCCAGGTGATCAGCCTGCTCACACTATAAGTAGCAGGGGGCCAGGTGCAGAGACTATAAATGAAAAGATCAGTCATACTTTCAAGGGACTGTGCAGTGATGGGAGCGCAGCAAGACTGACATCTTCTGAACTTGAACCAGAGACAAAGAAACACCTAAATTAATTTGGATGGATGTCAAACTTGGGCCTATGCCCAAAATCACTTCTGGATTCTCATCGGGTCAGGTGTAAAAGTGATGCTCCCTCAGAAACTGAGTCCTCAGATTTCAACATCAAAGTCACCTGTGAACTAGAAAACCACAGAATCCCAGACTTATCTATCAGTTGCCTCTTGCAGACAGTATTGTTTGGTTTCTTAAGGTCCACCATCCATGCTTTCACCATATCCCAGACAATCAAAAGACAAAGAACCTTGTCTGTCTTCCCTCATTTTGCTCTAGAGCAATGTTTCTCAACTTTACTAATGCTGTGACCCTTTAATACAGGTTCTTCATGTTTTGGTGACCTCCAACCATAAAATTATTTTGTTGCTACTTTATAATTTTGTGGCTGTTATGAACTGAAATGTAAATATCTGATATGCAGGCTATCTGATACATGACTCCAAAGGGGCCGCCACCCACTGGTTGAGAACTACTCTAGACTTGTTGGAGTTGGGTGATTTCCAAGACCTCTGTTTTTCTGAGCACCATCCTACCTGGGCCAACTCTTGTTTTCAAGCGCATTTATTCTTTCTCAATAAGGCAAGTTGAACCACCCACTTGTACCAAATTTCTTGTGCAGGGCACCAGTGGGCTAGAACCTAAAGGACAGGAAACTAACTAGGGGCAGGTGAAGGGCACAGATGCTTGAGAAAGAGTGCAGGAAGGACACCCTGGCAGCTCTCAGGAGAAGTGTGATTCTCAAAAAAGAAAAGAAAGGAAGGAAAGAAGAAAGAAAGAAAGAAAGAAAGAAAGAAAGAAAGAAAGAAAGGAAAAAGGGAGGGAGGGAGGGAAGGAAGGAAGGAAGGAACATATGGTTGTTTCAGAAAAATGTACTTGAATTGTGAAATATTGTCAAAAGAATGTTTTTCTAGAAAGTAGGTTAATTTGGATGACAGATTTTTAAAAGAAGGGTAACCCGTCCTGTCTTGGGGGATAGATATGTTCTGTGCCTTAGTGGAAATGAACACTTAAAATACATGAAAATGTGAGGTGTGTGTGTGTGTGTGTGTGTGTGTGTGTGTGTGTGTGTGTGTGTGTGTGTGTGTTGCATACATATGTGTGCAAGTATGTGCAGGTGATGAGCCAGCCAAGAAGAGATCAGGGTGTGTAATCTTCTTACATGGTTCCGTGCATTATTCCCTTGAAAGAAGTTCTTTTACTGAACCTGAAAGTTACTATTTTTTTGGCTAGGATGGCGGCCAGCAAACCACTGTAATCCTCCTGACAGTGTTTCTCCCACCTAGCACTGGAATTAGGTGCATCCATGGCCAAACCTAACTTCTTATGTAGGTGGTGGGTATCCAAACTGAGCCATATTCCCAGACTCCAGATATGAGTATGTTGTTAAGTAACAAATTGTACTGGCTAAACTAGATGTGCTGAAATAGACTGTATTTTCACTGTTACAACTGTTCTGAGGATAAACAAGTGACCTAAATGTAACAGGTGTAATTAAAGAGAGATGTGCCATCAACCTGGTAAAGTCTTCTTGGTATATTTTCCAGAAACCAGAGAAAGAAATGTCTTTAATGACTGGGCTGGAAACCCTTCTGCAAATCAGGTGGTTCCCAGGTCTCTGCTTTCATCAATACTGAAGGGGACCTAACTGAATTGTCAGCCTAGAGATTATTAGAGGAATTTTTTGATGATAGAGTCCACACAACTTCAAAGGAAGTTGGATAATTGAGGGATGTAGCTATAACAAAAAATTCTTTCTGTTCTATCTATATATTTATGTGAACAAACTTCCTCAGTGCCTCCACTCTGAAAGCAAAGTAGGAAGTGAACAGATACTGAGCACTGATCAGTTAAAGCAAAGAGTCATCTTCATCCACAGGCAAGACAAAATCAGGACACAAAAGAAACTTCTTCACATCATTAAAGAGGCTTTCCCTATGAATGTTGGATTTTACTCTTTATGTCTACTAATTAATTATCAATATTTACACTGTACTTTGTGTACTAGTACTAATAGTAACAACTCAATCTGGAATAATTTTATTAAAATATTAGAGCATACTGGTGTCATGAAATAAAAATAAACTTGGATTCCATGCCCATTGTTTGATGCATTTGTGCTTAACAGTGTGAAAAAGGCGTTATATATAAAAATATGTTACATTAAGAAGAAGTTGTACAGTGAAGGCTTAATGGAAATAAGAGTTTAAGGAGGAAAAAGTCTGAATGAATTGCCTGGTGTTAAATAAGAGCTGGTTGTATATAATTTAAAGGTATGGTGGTAGATATTAAATTGTTATTACATTTAAATTCTAAAAAATGTAAGATAATACTTAATTTAAAATGTTTGTACTCTCAATATACTAGGCATTTTATGCTCTTGAACTATTTAAAAATCACCTGTAAAATGAGAAGAAGAGCTGGGTATGGTAGAGCAAGCCTTTAATCCCATCACTTGGTATTAGGTAGGTGGCTCTGAGTTCAAGGCCAGCTTGCCTGGTCTACAAAGTGAGTTCCAGGACAGCCGGGGCTACAGAGAGAAACCCTGTCTTAGAAAAACAAACAAACAAACAAACAGAACCTCAAAATGAGAGGGGGAGAAGGGGAAAAGGAGGAAAAACAACAGAAGACACTACCAATCAGGTCCAGTGGCAACCTACAGAATGGAGAAATATCTTTACCAATTAAATATCTGATAGAAAGTTAATATATTAGATATACATTAAAAAACTGAAAGATGGAACACCAAAAAAGCAATTCACATAAAAACAGGGGTACAGAGCTAAGCAGAAGGTTCTCAGAAAATGAAACACAAAAGACTGAGAAACAATGCAAGAAATGCTCAACATCCTTACTCATCAGAGAAATGCAAATTAAAACTACTTTGAGATTTTATTTTACCCCAGTCATGGGCAAGATTAATAAAACAAATGACAAGTTTTAGAGGACTCTGGGTAGGGGAAACACTCATTGCTAGTTGCAGTACAAATAGGCACTTTGGAAATCAGTGTAGTAATTCCTTGGGAAGCTGGGAATAGAACTACCTCATGATCCACCTATACCACTCTTGAGCATGTACCCAAAGAATTCTACATCCTACATAAGAGGTACTTGCTCATCCATGTTCAATTCTACTATATTCATAATAGCCAGAAACTGGAAACAGCCTAGATTTCCGTAAACTGATGAGTGAATAGTAAAAATGTGGTACATTTATACAATGAAATACTATGTTGGTTATGAAAAATAAAATTATGAAACTTGTAGGTAAATGGAGGGAACTAGAAAAAAACCATCCAAGTAAGGTAACCCAGATCTCAAAAGACAAATATTGTATGCAATCTCTAGTATGTGGATTTTAACATTTAAATTTTGTGCTGTAATTTAAATGACCACAGAGGTTAGCTACCAAGTAAAGAACCAGGAGGGAGATGATAACCTATGGAAGGAGAAACAGAATATATTGTTATGTAGACACAATGGGGAAACTAGAGAGGGGAGGGGAATAAGAGAGAAAGGTAAAGGTGATGTGGGGAGGGACTACTAACACCAAAGGCCATTTTAAAAACCATATGGAAATCTACTACTGTAGAAGCTTCCTAATATATATATATATATATATATATGTATGTATGTATGTATATATATATATATATATATATATATATATATATGAAAAGGATCTAAATGGAGTCACTAAATAATAAGGAGACAATGCCCAATTAAACATCCATGTCACCAAGTAAAACCTCCAGAGCCAGTATGAGTTATGTCTTTTTGAGTTATTGGCTGAAGAGGCCTGATGGAATCCCTCAAACACCAGGGGCTTATTACCAAAGCTATTGGTTACTTTCCGAAACCTTATGGTAAAGTCTTATTGCTGAAGACAACCCTTACTCATGTCTTTGACCACAGAAAAGTAGATCTGATGCCAACTAGAAGATTTACCCCTATTGACTAGGGTTTATGTACTGCAGGGTACTCTGCATGTTACCAGCAGAGAAAGGTCATCATCAGTGTCACCCCTCTATGAACTCTGTGACTTACAACACTGACCTGCCTGCAAGATTTAATAATGCAATGGCGGAACAAATGTTATGGGACTAACCAACCACTTTCTGATTAGATTTAATGCCAACTCCATGAAATGGAACTCACAGCTGACACTGTTAAAGTGACCAAGAACCTGAGACTACATAGGTCATGGGCCATGGGAAAACCTAATGTTATTATTCTGATAAAGGACATAGGAATAAAATGGTTTCTAATAACATATCACTTTGGCCATAGATCAGACAGATCACATTGTAAATTGAGTTCTTAATTGGTCTAAGTAATAAAAACCTGGAGTTGGATATTGAGGAAAATGCTGACAGATCAGAGAGAAGGAGAAGCCACAGCACATCTTACCTCCTTAGTGTCTCAGCAGACAAGAGAGCCAGTTCCTGTTTCTCCATGTCTATATACTGTTTCCACCCAGCTATCTCACTTCCTGTCTGTCTGTACAGACCTATAGACCTCTATGGTTAGCTAGTGGCAAGCTCCAATCTCTGACCTTCAGACCGGTTTTATTTGTACAAGCAAGATATCACCACATCAACCCACACCAGAGAAGCTGCTTCTTACAGAGACCTCCAACTGGACAATGTGCAGAAAGTGAGAGACTTGGGAACACTCAGTCCTAAATGGGACTTTATCAGATCCCTCCCCGCTTAAGGCTTGGGGATCTTTGTGGAAGTATAGGGGAAAAGAGTATAAAAGCCAGAGAGGATGGATGACTCCAATTAAATAATGTCTTCCAGACACAACATACATATGAACTCACAAGAGATTGTGGCAGCATATGAGAGACCTGCACAGATTCAAGCCAGACTGGGTCCCTGCACTAAGAGAGAAATGGAGATGAGGTCCCACCCAAGTTATGTGCAATTGATACCCAATGGAAAAGGAAGAATTAATTTTCTTCAAAGGAGTGTCACTGAGTAAACCATGCCAGAGCGGGTACCATGCCCAAGAGTAGCCTGACCAACACAGAAAGAACTCAGGGATAGTTTTGTGTTTCATTTTGTTTTGTTTTAGCTTGGCTTGTTGATCTTTTGCTTGTTTGTTTTTAATTTGTGTGTGTATTTGTGGATTGTTTTTTATTTTAGGCTTTTTATTTGTTTTTTGTTGTTTTTGTTTCAGAGAAAGAGTTCAGAGAGAGAGAGAGAGAGAGAGAGAGAGAGAGAGAGAGAGAGAGAGAGAGAGAGAGAGAGAGAGAGAATGAAATTCCAGACTAGGAACCTCCATTGGTTTTCAAACAGGTCTCAAACAAGTAAAATGTTCCTTTTTGCCTCTTCAGAGAAACTGGCTATCAGAATAGACCAATGGACCAGAAGTGCATTGACCAGAGAGAGAAGATTGCAGGCTGTGGGGAGATGGCCTGTGGGAGACTGTGTGGGAGATGGCCTGTGCAGGCTGTGGGGGATATGGGCTGTGCAGGTTGTGGGGGAGATGACCTGTGCAGGCCGGGAGGAGGTGATCTGTGGGAGACTGGGGGGGAGGTGCCCTATGCAGGCTGTGGGGAGATGGCCTGTGGAAGTCTAAAAGGGAGATGCCCTGTTCGGGCTGTGGGGGAGATGGCCTGTGGGAGCCTGACCTTTTCCATGGTTAGCTGCATGTGTCTACTTGGTTATGCTGTGCTGAGAATGCTTGTCCATTCTCCAACTGTATTTTGTAGCTGAGTTAACAGCTTCCTCTGGGTGACTCTAAGTCAAGATTATCCTTGACAGTGAGAGTGGTGTTCAGGCAGATGACAGGCTAATTAGAGCCAAACACATGTTTCCCAGAGAAGAAACACTTAGATACTTGAACACTGCAGCATAAATCCCTGGCCAACTTTTTAGCATCTGGCTGGTCCTGTACACTTGGACTACCCATTTCCTCAGTCATGAGAGCCTGGCTGCTCTTCCTCCCCTCCCTCCCCTCCCTTCCTTACTCTCCCTCCATCTTTTTTCTCCCCATTTCTCTCTCTACTCCTTTCACTGATGGAGTTTTCCCAGTCTTCTGTGTCCTGGTGCTTGGGGGTGTCCATTGCTGATGGAGGCCTCAATGTCTTCACATCCATCCAGCCTTCTCTGTTGGCATCTTCTCTTCAGTCTCCTCTAAGTGTACTTTGTGTGGTAGCTATTAGGCCGTAGCAACCTGGATCATCTGGGATGGTCTCATCTAGAGATTTTCAGTTACATCAGCAAAGACCCTTTCCCTAACTATACCTGCTTCAAAGTTTTGAGATTAGGACTTAGACATATTTTACAGCACTCACTGAATGAACTCCGTCCATTTAAGCTTTCTTTAAATCTAATTTTCCCTCTTGCTTTTCCACCCCCAAATCTCCTGGCTATGAATGTTCTTCCAAGAGCAACCTCCAGGTACCTGCAGATGGCTGAGAAACAGAACCTGGAAGACAAGACTGATCTCACTTTCAATAGGAACTGAGAACAAAATACTAAGGTGAGTCTGGGGATTTCCCATTTTAGGGGCCCCCTGTCATCTCTGGAAAGTGGATGAACAGTAGTCATTCAGAAGCATCCAAGATCCTTACTTGATATGTGTACAGTCAAAGTGTGAAGACCATAGAACAGTCCCGACTTCATCAGTTCCAGGATCTCTCCAGTTCAGAGACATTCATGCTGATGTCCTTATAGGAGAAGAGACACTGGAGGAACGAGCTCTCTTTCTTCTTGTACCCAGAAGAAAGGTCTTGTGAATACACAGCCAGAAGATGGTCACATGCAGGTTAGGAGGAAAGCCTTCACCATCCCTGCTGGCCATAGAGTTGTGAGATCATACATTTCTGTTGCTTGATGCAAAACTATGGCATTCCATGAAGACAGCCCATGCAGACAAACATAATAGCATACATGGAATCATGAAGACTCAGTGCCCTACCCATTCACTGTGACCAATCTGTTCTTGGTCATCTTTGGTGATTTTCTAGTCCTTGGGTACAGCTGACAATACCATTGGCAACAGAACTCATGGTACATATGGAATTTGCTTATAGTCTTAAAATGAACTAAAGGCCCCAAAGAACTTCCATTTATGCAAATTCTAACCTTTCAATAATTACCATATTAGAGATTAAAATCGAGAAAAATTTCTTGCTTATTTTAAAAAAACCACATTAAATCTTTAAAAAAATGAATAATTTTTAAAATGAAAAATAACATATTCCAAACAACTTAAGAATAATGGACTCTAGCCTGGGGAGACTACTAGCCTCAAAAGAATGAGGATTTGAACCGGATTCCCCAGAAGCTGTGTTTAAAGGAGCAAGGATGGTGGCATACACCTTCACTTCTAGCCCTGGGGAGGTGGAGATATTGTGGATAGCTAGAGTTTACTAGCTAAGCTAGTCCGCTTAGTAAGTTCTAGGCCAGTGAGTGACTTTGTCATAAAAACAAAAGTGGGTGGTATCTGAGGAATGACACCTAAGCTCTTCCTCCAGCTCACATGTGCAATCTGTGTATCCCAACACACAGGCACCTGCATATGCATATCTACAAACTTAGGCACTACTAAGAATGGTGGTCTCATTTTCGATTTTATACTCAATCACCGTAAGATCCTAATGTAAGATAGATGGATGTTGTGACTGCTTCTAAGTTCAACCCATTGTGGGATGATCCTTTGGTTGAATGTGTGAAGGAATGTGAGCCTCACTCAGACATGTATTCTGTTTCATGGAAGTTCATTAATATATCGCACACTCTGAACAGAGTTCATCATACATGATGTATGTATGTAGCTTTATGCATTGGCTACTGGAAGAGTTATATCCATCTTCCAAATATGGACTTAATAAAATATTTTATTAATTAGTATGTATATTGCTATAATCATAGAACTCATTAGAAAATCCTTCAAGGACTGAGGAGCCGTCATAGGCACAGATTCAAGTTTTCCAAAATTTTCTTCATCCACAGTATTATTGAGGCTCAAGGAATTATTTCAGAGCCATTGTGAAATAGACTTTCAGACACTGGATTGTTTCTTCAGTGCATGCTCATCCTGGTACACAGCCACACAACTTTTTGTGGAAGTTTATCTGTGATTTTGGCAGTGTGTCTTCCTGTCTCTGAGGAGGCTCTGGGCATCTGAACTGTTGAGATGTGAAAACTGGCTAGGAAGATGGGATGGTTCTGTCAATTACATGCAGTGATTATTTTTGCTTTTTTTTTTTTTTAAAGACATAGCCCTGACTGTCCTGAAACTTACAAGGTAGGCCATGCTGGCCTTGGACTCACAGAGATCCACCAGCCTCTGCCTCCCAAGTGCTGGGATTAAAAGCATGAGCCACTATGCCTGGCCTCTGACTTTAATTCTTTACACAGACCAAGTAAGAATCTAGTAAACTTACCTTTATTTTCTATGCAGGGACTTGGTGATCAAATATGGTATGTTTCTCTGAACCAGATTATACATAGTATTGCTTTGGCCAACCCCCACCCCCCAGTCCTTATGGCATGATACCTTTGTCACCCCTGATCCTATCACCCCAGTAGGGGATGCTTGGACTTCTCCTAGGAGCTCACTTTTCAATACTATAGTGAAGCTTATTCTCTCCAGACCTCTGAGTGAATGATTACAGTCACATGATTTATTCACTCTAGTACTCTGATTTCCCTTGACATATGGCTCTTTTGCTTTGTGGGACATCAGAAAGTTCTAGCATTTCAACTTCACTTAGAGCACTACTACTTTGGGTCCATATTCTCACCAAACCAAGTAAATTATTAGAACCATTTGAGCCCCCCTGGGCTAAAAACATTCACTTTGGAGTCTCCTCTTGGTGAGTAAGCCCATATCAATTAGTTTAGCTGGGTCCAATTACGTATTTCTTCTTCCTTGATCCTACACCAGTAAGATCCACTCCCACACATGTTCCCCAGATTTCCATCATTAGAGCTTGGCAGAATCATTCAGTTGTTGTGGTGTCTATTATGCCCATTCATGGGTTGTATTATGTACCTCACCCTTCCAGCCTCTATTGGAACATGAGCCTGGTTGTGTGTCTGGAAGGAAAAGGGCTACAGGAACTGGTTTGGGAACCCAGCAGTGTTGTGAAGGCAGCATCCTTTGGTAGGCCTGAAGTTCTTCAAGCATCTGGAAGGGCTGCTTTGAGTGCCATGGGAGGCTTTGCAGGATTTCAAAGTAATGCACTTAGCTTTAGTGAAATGCCCTCATCCCCCACAAAGCCCCAGACCACTCTTTAGGGTCCTATTTCTTCCTAATTATGCTCTAGGCTTAGCAAAGGAGACCCTTGCCTGGAG
The DNA here is from genome assembly GCF_003668045.3 of Cricetulus griseus. NCBI lineage: Eukaryota > Metazoa > Chordata > Mammalia > Rodentia > Cricetidae > Cricetulus > Cricetulus griseus. Next base: position 169,787,370 of record NC_048595.1, read on the forward strand.
GCTAGAGACCCAAATACCCTTGTAATGCCATTAACTGTAGAATTAGGCTTTCTTTTCCTCCAGGAAATAAATCCAGCTATTCCAAGAGAATCCTTTTTGGGGATACAGCTCTCAGCTCCTTTATGGAGACAATGAGCTGGTGATATAAAGCCTCTAAAGTCATCATTTTCTTTACTGCCAAATTCTCCAACACCATAAGAAACATCTAACTCAACCCACTATCTTCCTTATTTTGACTAAAATTTTGAATGCCAGTAAGAAGTTGGTTACCTGGAGTGTTCCATTATCGAGCTGCTACAGGGATCTGCAAGGGATAAAGTGAGCAGCTATTTTCCTATATAAAATGGTGGACTAGTTATTCCCCTGCCCTCTGGAAACAATTTATGGATGCTTTACATCCAATCAGGACACAGAATCCATCCCTGAAAGCTAAGAACCAATTCTGAGAACTCATCTTTAATACATGGTCACCAGAGTAGCACTCTTAGAGCAGATGGGTAAGTCATTCTGTGTCAGATATTATCCTCCAGCCCCAGGATCTAGGTCACAGGTGAAAGCAAGAACATCAGGGACTTCAATCACAACAGGACACAGTGAGGATGTATGTGTCCTTACAGAGCAATATGCACAGGCACACATGAACAACATGTGCAGATCTGCCACATCCCTTCTCTGCTAGTGTTCTGAGAGGCTCTCCATTGTCCACGGCATAGTCCAGACTCACTGGCATCTAGACCTCGATCCAATATGGCCCTCATTTACTTACTGCTTCCAACTGTTATATATTATACTTCCAGAATAATCAATCTAGTGTTCCCAGAATGGGGGCAGCAGGGTCACTGGGGGGACTTTCTTTGTCCTTACTTTTCCTCTATGAGAATCTCATTTAGGAATTGCAATGTCACCTGCTGTTTTCATTGTGAATTCTTTTCTGAAGTCGGCTGTTTGGTCTGTGCCCACGCACCCACTCTCTTCTGCATGTTACACCTGAGGCTGACCTGGATTGCATCTCCAATGTTGAATTGGACATGAACTAATGATAGAAAAAGTATAAATTCCTTAAAAGTGAGTGTTAACCCATACAGTATCCTCTGTACAGAGTGGAAGTGGCCAAGCCCAGTGTGTGACTCAAGAGCCCAGTGTTCTTTCTCAGGTTCTTTTTGTGACTTTAGGTGGAGTTGATTCTGTGGGTGGGATGGAGTAGAATCTTACCCTGATGGACACATGGACTCTTATGTAACATTGGATGAACTTCACATGCCTGGGCTAAACATCCCACAATACTGTGACTAAGGATGCTTGTCATGAAAACATATGAGGCCATGAACAGTTTTCCTCTGACAGGTCACTCCAAGGATGATTTCACTTCAACTGAGCTTGCCTGAATACTGGTTTAAGCCAGTTTTATCTTTCCTTCTTCCAAGAAGTGGCTGACTCTATATTGCCCCAGAAAAGGAGGTCCGTGGTGCTTCCCTACCAGGAAGTGGCAGCCCCAAGGTCTGCTTGGGATCTCAGATGTTTCTACAATCACCTGTATCACTAGTGGAGTCTCCTCTCACTTCTCTTCCACCATCCCCTCCTCCAGGACAGAGTTCCTCCTACTCCATCCTAAATCCATGCAGGTGTGTTCTACCTCTTTCCTTCTGCTGAGACATGTCCCTCTCACCCCACCCTGGCGTCCTTCTTCATCATCACTGTCCAGCAGATGTGCAATGCAAATTTGATCTAAGACAGGCTGCAGTGGCTCTGTGAAGTAGGGTGATAATGGGGCACCAAATCAAAGGTTTGGAACATTGTTCCCAGACAAGTTTGAAAGAGGCCCGCTGTTCTTCCAGGGGAGATAATTAGCTGTGCACCCTTGGGGGATTCACAACCTAGAGCTCCAAACTGCTTTCAAAGCTGGCAGAATGGACACATGTACAGATCCTCATTACATGGGTTATGTGCTGACTGGGTCAAAGAGTTGACACCTCATGAGTTTGTTTAAAGATGACACTGCCCTTGGACTAGGGTCTGTGACACCTGGGTTCACTTCTCTTTCCTAGGGTTAGGGTTTACTTTCCCACTGGAAGACAGTGTGGGCTGTTCTCATGTGCTTCTCTGTGTAACCTGACCTCATGACTGTGGGTATATGTCATTCATTCATACTACTACCATTCATGCCACATGAACATTTAGGACCTATTTCTAGGAGTCAGATGGCTTGGATTCTAATGTTGCCCTTGACTGTTGTTTGCATAACAATTTCCCTCAGCTTTCATGTCTTCCTCTGTGATATGGAAATGGCCATCATGTCCAGCTAACAGGACTGTGTGGATTGCATGAAATAAGAATTCAAAAAAAAAAACAAAAAACAAAAAACAAAAACAAAAAACTAGGGAGTTGTGTTCTGTGACATATTCTATGAGTGTAAACATCTTTCATATATGTGTATTTCAACAATATGCATACATTATTTCTCCTCTAACTTATAGTTGTTTGTGCATTTTATTTCTTCTGCAGGAGCATTTCAGCTACTTTTGGTAACAAATTTGCTTTCTTTTTGGTATCCTGCAATGGTTCTGATATAGGATCTATGATCCCCAGATGCTATTGCTCTGGTGTTTGTTTTTCTTTTAGTTGAATCAGAGGCAGACACCAGAAAATGGAAAAGATGTGTGCAAAGAAGGAAAGAAGGAAGCCAGGGATGAACAAAGACTTGGGGACTGGCAGGCTTTGGGGTGCTGGGCTGTCTCGTTGGAAAGAAGCCTGAAGAAGCTGGTTTTGAAGAAAGGGATTATCATCAGGGAGGGCGGCTGTGGCCTGCAGCTCTACAAGTACTACCATATTGTGGATTAGGAGGGTCAGAAGACATGTTTTGACTCCAGTCAAGGAGTCCTTCCTCCGAACAGCCAAGACCTCCATCAGTGCTGGCTAGTCTGCCGTAGCTTTTGCCTGTTTGCAGACATAGCTCAGGCCTGGGGCTTCTTTTGCTTTCTCTTTGTAAGATGTACCTGATGCGACCAATTTCTTAGATTTCTATGGAGGATCAGTGAAATAGTGTTTGTGACATTGAGAAGAAAATGAAGGATCTCTTTCAGTATTGCTATGTTGGCAATGTGAGCTTAAATGGTTTCTGGAGCCAAGCTTAATAAAAATTCAAATAACGATAGTTTTGCCTCAGGCCACAGGATCTCTTCATTCAGACATCCGTCATCCTCTGCCTTCTGTTTTGTGTATCTCCTCCAGACACCCATCTCACCCAAAGCCCTATCTCTTCCATCATTCAGAATGTTCTTCACACCTAATTTACGAATATTTCTTCCTATGCACGGCTGCCATATTGAATAGCTCTATCTTTGTGCTAACTGCCATCACAACATTCTTAATGTCATCAATTACATACCATCTTCTGGCAACATGTCAACAAGTTGTAGACTAAGGTAGAAGAGGAAGAAGTTCAGAAGTTTAGGGACCCCCTGAAAGAAGCCATAGAAGGACAAGGGGAAGGAGAAGAGCTGAGCCCTGAACCTGTTTGAAGCTGGTGGGACTAGACTGTCCCTTCAGGAGATGGCACTGTGTAGAGGTGACTAGGCCCAAAGCCAGGACACTGGATCTTTTAAACTCCAAGGCCTGGAACATGCTCCTGTGAATTAGACACAAAAGGCTAAGCAAAATAATTTAGTTCCTTTCAAAATTCAGGTTTCCATATTCTTCACAATACTGACCTGTGCTCATGCGTGAGCGTGAGTTTGTGTGTGAGTGTGTGTGTGTGTGTGTGTGTGTGTGTGTGTGTGTGTGTGTGTGTGTACACAAAGAGCACTGGTGGGAAACCACAAGCAGGTGGGTCTGATTCTGCATGGGCATGTGCACTTTGCTCTTGGCTAGTGTCTGTTTCCTGATAGAAGCATATGGGTTCTTGCCAATGCCAAAGTTATTTGACTTCTAAATATAGTGTAACAGATGTGGGTGAGGACCATATTACATTCTGCACTACACAAAGGGTCTTTTTCTTTTTCTATTTTCCCCCAGAAAAGCCAGACAGCAATCCAGTTCTGGTTAGGGTCAGCCAGCTCAGGGTAGAAAACTGGGGTTGATTCCATGACTTTTAAGTTTTGGTTACTCTACAGCAGATTTTTCTTAACCTGTACCCTGGGAACAAGTGTCCCTGCCTAGACTTAAAAGCTATTCATTAGGTCCTTAGAAAAGGAATGTGGTGATGGTTATGTTCTTCTTACACAGTGGTTTCTCTCACTATCAAAATATCCAGAAGCCAAGCATAGTATGAAATAGTGACTGAAGGTACACACTGTTCCATAGGGGGGAAAAAGCCGAAGTCACAGAACATATGCTGTGTTTGGGGGCCAAATGCAGTCATCTTAACCTACTATTACTCATCCCTGGCTAGTGGGTGTCTGGCTAGTCTAGCTGAGGGGTTCTATGTACCCACCACTATCGTAGCACTGCAGTGACACACACAGGCTGGTAACTGGTGACACTACACACCTCTGTTCTCAAGATCTGTGAATTACTTTACTTGATGCATATTTATCAAACAAATGCCAAGGTGATTTTGGCTTGACTTGCCCAACTAGTCCTTTCAACATGGGCTGTGTTTCTTGACAGCATCAGTGTTAGCCAGTGAAAACATGGACCCATGGTTAGTCTGAGTCAGGAGCATACTTAATGTAACATGAGACCTAGCTGGCAGAGCAGGGGGTGATCAGTGCAAGGGGTCCTGGGGTGATCTGAAGGCAGGCAGCACTCTAGCTGCTGTTTTCAAGCCCCCCCCCAAGATTTTGTGGTATTTCCTAGGCATTGTCAAGAGAAAGTTGGCTGGCAGTTAAAGCCCAGAAGAGAAATTTCACTTGGTTTTATATGAGTGGATCAAATTGTGAGACTAAAAATGGTGCCCGATTATACCTTCTGTGGCTTCCTTTCCCTTTCCCACTACTAATGTAATGGCCGTCTTGGTGGATATTATTATGCCTTCCCCGACAATCTAAGTTCTGTTTAGACTCAAGTAAAACTCAGTGCTAATAGAATGTATGAGACACGACAGGATTCATCTCCTCTTTCTTAGTATCATAGAAATTATATGATCAAATATAATAGTAAAAGACTAAATACTTGAGGCTCTTTTATATATATTTAAAACACACAGTAAGAACATAAGAACATCTCAAATCATTTAAAAGGTTAGAGGGGTCATCAACCAAAATCTTTGGAAATTTCATAAAATTTAAATATCTGCAAACAATACAACCAATAAGAAGGGGGGGGGAGGATTCCCAACATTTGGCTATGGAGGGCACTTTACATGTGAACCAAATGGTATTACAGCATTTTCTTTCGGATAACTAGTTACTACACCCCATAAGAAAGAATACAAGAGCAATATCGGAGACATCCCCCGATCCCACACACCCATTACATTGCATTAAGAGATCCTCTGCTGTGGGCCACATCACATCTCTACAGCGCAATGCCAAGCAGCCTTCAAATTCTGTAAAGTAGGCTGGCGTCCATTCTACAAAAATATTAACTTACAGTACATAACACTGCATAATTTTAATCTGTACAGTTTTTCCCCTCCCATTGGTGACACACATCAGTTTGTACAAGCTAGAAAAAAAAATGACACTCATCTGGTTGTTTACATCTGGGATAATAGTCAACAGAGTCAACCAGAATTTGGTGTGATGGGGATAGTCTACGAGAGTATCAATACAGTATAATAGAACCGCAAATAACAATAGGCAGCTCTTAACAAGTGATACAAAATAAAACTGTCCTGGAGTCTTATTTTTATTTATTTATTTTGACTGAAAAGGTATAGCTGAGAATGTTCTGCCAAAGAGCCGACCAGCTGATCCAGAAGGTAAAAGTTGCTGAGAGTCGGCAACCTGCTGCACAGCACAACCCAAAACACCGGTGCAGTTCAGGGCTCATCAAGTGCTTCAGTGTAACTCGTGCATTAATCACATTCCTTCAATTAGTTAATCCTCTAGTCAGCTTTCTTTGTGTTTTGCATGCATCCTGTTCCATTTTCATTAAGGGTATCTCCTCTTGAGGAACCGTGAGCTTTGCTTTTCAATTTGTTTTTGTGATTCTTTTTGAATGTTTTGTTTCACTGTCAATACCGCCAACACTCAGAACAAATGAACAGTAGCTGTGGTGTTACAGAACAGGGCTGTGTGCACAATGCGGAATGAAATGAAACGAGTGTCAGAGACAGTTTATAAAAATGGCACATTTATTGCTACAGAACGGTCATGTACATGACTTCATCGAATAACTACAGATGGGAACAGGTAATGGTCTAGACCAAGCTGGGTTGTTTGCCTCTTGAAGGAAGTCCAGCATACAACCTGTTTGGACATTTCTACAAATCAGAAACACACCAAAAACATGAAAAATCGAGGCACTCAGCCACACATTGAAAACAAGGTGTAACTGTTTATCTTTTTTTTGAAATGTTTTCCCTTTTTTTTTCTTTTTTTTAACAATTTTTTTAAAGTTTTTAATGCTGCAGCTATGTGTACAGTCGCAAAACAAAAACAAAAACAAAAACAAAAAAAGTTTGCACTGCAACCTACAACTAAAAACGAAAACAAAAACCAACCAAAGAAGCTACCATACAGTTTCATCTTGGTAACACATGGCAAAATAACATCTTATAAATAGTAAAATAAAGTAACAAACTTTTACTCATAATGATTCCAAAAATCTACAAAGAAGAAATATTCAGAATCTGACAATTTTTTTTGTAATATTCATGGTATAAAAGGATTGCTCCTGCGAAAAATAAGCCAAATATATTTTTTATTTTTAAATTTAGTTTTTTTTCCTACTAGGGTGTACTACAGTCTATTTTATAGCAAAAAGAGCACTAGACAGACAAAGCTTTATAACAAAAAGCCAGGCACTGATACATGGTAAATCTCTGCTTTTTTTTTTTTTCTTATCTTCACTTAATTGCATCACAAGTAACAAGAATGAAAAAGGCCACAGTTCATATATTTCACCATTACATATGTCTATAATACTTGAAATGAGCATATGGTAAAACCAGCACTGCACAGAGATGAGTCACTTTCAAGTCCCATGAGAAAGAACATCTCGAAAGAAAACAAACATAACCAAAGCAAACTCAAGAGGAGGCCTACAGGCCTTGGTGCCCCATTGTCTTGGAATTCATCACATTCCATCTTCACCTTTTCATTTATTTATTTATTTAAAATGTATTTCCTTTTTGCTTCCAGTCAGTTGGCAGACTACATTTTTGTGCTTGTGTATGCTGAATCATTTCATTCCTGACTTACGTTCCATTTTGGACACAGATCATATTCTGCCTGTTGGATGCAAAGATGAAAAAAAATCCTCTTACCCCCCAAGTCTCAGTTCTACTCCCTCCCACTTCCCAACCCCTCATCAAAACAAAGATCACAAATAATAATAATAATAATAAAATAATAATAAAAATCAAGAGATAGGAAAAAAAGTAGAAAAACAAAAGGGAACAAGGAATCGGAAGACTGAGTCAGAATGGGTTGTAGGACCAGGTGAACTGACAGTTGTAGAAGCATTAGTGTTCCTCACAGCTACACAGAAGACAAATGGTAAGAACTCCTAGATGGACAGATCCCTAATTCTGCATATTCATAAATTACTCGAATGTGGAGGTGGATCAACTGCTCCAAGTTGCTTTCAAAGTCTGAGTCTCTTCAACTGATTCCTAAATCTATGCTTTACCATCATCATATATATCTAGTGTAGTATGGACCCTTATGAAATGTTCATATAGTATTTTAATCCTGTCTTCTGCTAAGTTTCTTTCAAAAATCCAGTGCAGGAATACCAATATCTTACCTGGGTTTGATAACTACAAAATAACAACAAGAAAAAAACAAACACATTAAAAAGGCCACATTCCCTTTCTTCTTCTTCCTTTTTTTTTTCTTTTAAACTGGAGATACAACCCTCTTACTACAGAGAGGGTCAGATCATGTTTCTCCACCAAGCAGAATGCAGCCAGCAGCTTCTGGTGGCCTTTAGGGAGTCTTTTGCTTATTTCCAAAAGGAATTTGACAATAGCTGTATTACATTACCAAGTAATGAATACATCAAAGGTGGTGAACGAGAAACTGCAGCTTTTCCTCTGTTTGACTGAGAACAAAATATAAAAGCACCAATTGGAAAAAAAATCAAATGACTATGTTTCATTTTTATTTCCTTTGTTTACAGATTTGAAAAACTTTAATTCCACTTTAGTAAGCACCTTTACGATAACATGTATCAAAAGTGCCATTCTGAAAATGTACATCAATGCAGGGAGTATTTCCAGTTCCCTAAAGAGTAAACACCATATTCTCTTCTATACACTTATCCTGAATGTGATCAGAGTATACCTGCTTCCTATATAATAATAATGTTCCTAGGGATACCCGCCTTGGTAGACTATACAAAATGAGTGCAGAATGTATCACGAAAAGGAAATCCTTAACATGGTGAGAGAACAAGTACACATGGTTTCCATCATTTAGGGAGGAGGGGAAGTGTACATTATTGTCTTCCATGCCCTTCTCTAAGCCCCTTTGTTTGCACATTTCACAGGAAAGCCCCCAAAGAACTTTTCATGAAATTTGATTTCTGCTATTCTCCTATGTTTTCAATCCACCTCCACATTTTAGGAACTTATCAACAAATCAGAGCATTTAGTTTTATCGCTACTGAACATATTTACAGTTTTCAACACACAGACACACACACACACACACACACACACACACACACACACACACACATACACAGCTAATCAAAATGTTTATGGGTTTGTAAAAGGTGACCACGTGGTAACTATCTTATTTGTTCTTACATTTTCAGAAATGAACATATATTTCAGATTCTTGTAACTCACTATTCATTTAAATGACTTTAAAAAAAACACACAGTTTAGAAAAAAAAACCTGATACAATGTATTAAAACACATAATAACAAGAGTCTACATGTAAAAATATAACTTTTACATACACAGTTTCAAAATAATGATAGGTTTGCCATTGGTTGCATAAAATTTACAAATGTGTTTCATCACTATGTAACTGGTAAAACAGGACAACAGGTGAAGCGTTTAGACCATTTCCATGGATTTATGGCATTTACTCAGTGCTGATAGGTGGAAAAACTACTTCAACAGGGATTTTTTTTTTCTTAATACATGCCAAGATTGTGTGGCTGTAAAAATAGAAACCAGTTAGAGACAAAAGGATGCTGACAAATGCTTAAGTAGGAGCACTACTTGTTTACTGCACTACACACCAAAGTCAACCATTAGGAAGATTTAGGATGGGAATTGGTTCAATTGTGCCCAGAGTCAACGCTAGCTATCTGATGAGTTGCTGTGCCATAGTTTGACGTATGTTTCTATCAAATGTTAAGTATAAACTTCATTCATACTGGCCAGAGAATACTGTTCTACCCCTCCTCATGAAAGTGCAACTTAATGCTTTAGGACTTATAAGGCTTGTTATAATGCTGCATGATTAGTTGGCATTTTTCACACAAAGGAGGAGGCAGGTAAGTCATCTACTTTTTAGTAAACCCATTTTTGAAAAAAAAAGAAAGAAAAGAAAGAAAAGAAAATCAATCAGCTCGGTCACACTACTTGCAATTTTCTCATTTGACGGTTTTTGAACTTGACTCTTTTTTTTTTTTAAGTTTTTGTATTTTTTCCAAAAATCTGACCATGTATTCAGAAACGCCTCACTGCACACTACTTCGGCTACACAGGTAGGTAACACTTGAATCGTTTTGTTAAATCACAGCCACTTTGATTATGTTATGTTTCCGATGATATAAACATTGGAAGGCACAGTGGTAACATTGTAGCATTCTAACCGTGTACCTCTGAAAATCCCAGGAGAGGGTCGCAAGGGCAGCGCCACAAGCCAGACAAACTCTTTTTGCCTTGCCTGGGCAATGCTGCATGTAATTTCTACACATGATGTGATTTTTTTTTTTAAGTCCTGTGTTCCCAAAAGACTGGAGAAACAACTTTCTACTATTTATGAATGAGAAGCAACAACAGGGTCAGCCTTTCATCCTGCACTGCCCCTCCGGTAGCAGAGTTGGCACTACAGGTTACGATAACAAACTGGGGGAAAGGACAAAAATCAGACAAAAAAAAAATCCATATTTACAGTAAAATCTTTCTTTTAAAAAAGTTAATCAGTACTATTTTTGTACAGGAGAAAAAAGTCTGAAACAAATGAACAAAAGCTTACCATAGTCACTAAATTTTTAATATATATTTATATATATATTTATATATATATTTGTCATAGGTCTATAACATCCATCTGTCCCTCCTACCCTAAGGAATGGCTAATGTCATCATTTCGTTGCCATCAGGACGTTTGCTGGTTTTGTTATGAGGGTAGCCGGGCTTCCCCTATTCAATATCCGGTAATTAGAAACACTAGCTGACTTGAATGCCAACAAAAACGTTCATGTCGTTTTCTTCAGAAGTACACTTTTTCATTATTGCAAGTTTACAATTTTTTTTAAATTAAATATTTTTTTCAGACTTACAAATTAATTATATTTTTTTTTCCAAAAGAAGTTTAGGCACAAATGCATTGCTCCACAGTGTGGAAGGATTGCCATTCAGTCTCTGGGCTGTGTCTCAGCCTGTACATACCGCTTCGCACATTCAGAATGATATGTTAAAGAAGTCGTCCCTCAAGTTGCACATTTTTTCTTTCTTTCTTTCCTTTTTGTTTTTCTGCTTTTTGATAATTGGGAATGCTGAAACCTCTTGCGTCTGCGATTCATAACTACTCAGACTTGTCTTATATTACAAAAAGGGGGTTAAGGAGCAGTGTTTATGTGGGTTTAGGACAATACAGCTGTTAAGGAAGTGGTCTCTTGTTTTAATGAAGCAAGGTGGCAACTTGGACCTGAGGAAAGAAAAGGAGAAAAAAGTAATTAAAACAGTGATTGAAAATGATTTAAAAAAATTTTAAGCCCTCATTTTCAAGAAAGAACAGTATTGGCTAATCTGGGTAATACCAGTTGTTGGTGGCTTGGGTGCCACGGGGAACTGGGAGAGGGCAGAGACAGTGGAAAACGCAGCCAGCATACCCTTTCACATCTGGCCCATGTGATTCGCTGCATCTCCCATCCCAGGGTGTGGGCCAGCCAAGGACAGAGGGGGAGGCTCTGAGGATACTTTCTCTTCCTCCCTTCTTTTCAGACAGGCAGCTTTCGGGTTCAGATTCCTTTCTGTGGGATATGAAAGCACAGGGCATCCAGTCAGCAGGGCTCTACAGAGAGGGTGGAGAAGTTCTCCTCTGTCCATGCCAGACACGTAGACTCTGATTCACATTACCGATGAGGCTAGCAGTGAGGGCCGGTGCACAAGGAATCGACTCATCTAACTGCCATTAACTGCACCCAGAATCCGAACTCTACAAGCATGAAGGCAGGCATGATGACTCAGGCCTGTCTCCCTGCTCTTGAGAGGCAGAGCCAGTAAATCATAAACTTAAGGGCAGTCTCTGCTACATATAGTTCTAGGCTAGACTAAGCTATACAATAAGAACCTTCCTCAAAATGACAACTACGATTTAAAACAATGAGCTAGGAAGATAGATAGCTCATTGGGAGTGATTATTGTGCAAGCATGAGGACCTAAGTTCAGTACCTGGCATCCATACAAAAAGTGACATGTGGCAAGCTGGTAACCCAGCACTGGCAAGACAGAGATAGGCAGATCCTTGGGGCCTCACTGGCTATCCAACCCTAGTCTAATTGGAAAGCCCCAGGTCCCAGTGAGAGGTTCTGTCTCAGGAATCATGATAGACAACCCGAAAAGAATGATGCCCCAGGTTTACTAACCTTTAACTTACAACCTACACACACACACACACACACACACACACACACACACACACACACACACACACACACCCTACAAAAGCAAAGAATGAAAATAGGCTGGCCAATCATGTTTGATAATTGGCCACACAAAAGGAACAGCTGTAATATAACACTAGTTAGAAGAACACGCTACAACTTAATTAACAGGAGAGAGATTTTGATGCAGTCCCCCACCCTAGCAATTCTTTAGAGGGTGCTAAAGCATCTATCTCCTGACCTCGCACTTGCTGCTCCAGGCTGAGGATGACAGCCACGGCCTGGTGGAGAATCAGGAGCTTGGTCTGTGGTTTATCGCTCTTCAGGTGGAGCTGCACCATGCGGCCCAGCTCCTTGAAAGCCTCATTGATATCTCGGACCCTCAGGCGCTCACGGGCATTGTTGGCCATCCTCCGTTCCTTTTCACGTTCTGCCTTCTGCTCTGGGGTCAGGTCTTCATCATCGTTATTGCTGTAGGGCGAGAGGGATGGGACCTTTCATGACAGTGTGGGGGAAAGATGCTATGTGTATCACATTACTTTGAGACTTGTCAGATCCATCCTTGGCAGAACTGTATCCGTTTGACCTTCATCTGACCTTGGGGTTGGTTTAGGAAAAGCACACACAAAGCTTTTGTTTCTTCCCAGGGATTTTACCCAAATCAAACAGCAGAGGATGATCTGGGCTCCATCAGGGTCATAGTGTCCATCCTGGTGTAGGGGACACAGAAGGGGAATGAAAACTTCATGCACTATGCAATATACACATCTCAGTCTTAACGCAGACAGCCACCCAGGCTCAGCTTATACTAATCAAAATGCAAATGACTACTTCATCTTTAAAACTTTTTCATACTGTGAGATGTGAAACGGACGGAAAATAAGTGATTGGCAGTCAGATTTTTGTTGGTCGCAGTAAATATAAGCCATGTTAACAGGAGGAGGAACTAGAAACATCATAGAGCAGACAGTGTCCACATCCAAAGACTGTCCAAACCACTGACTCTGTCTGAGTCTTGAGTCTTCTTTCTTCTACAAACTAAATGAAAAGTATGTGTGGGGGGTGGGGTGGGGGAGTGATACCATGATTTCTGTGGTCTTTCAGATGACGGATGCTTATGATCTCCAAAATAAGTTGAGGAAGTTGAGGAAACCTGAAGTGACATCAGCTATGTAACACAATACAAAACCCAAACACCTCCTCTTTATAACTGACCAGGAACTCTATGAGTCACAAAGAAAGCCAAACAGGATTCTCTGTTAGAACTAAAATATCCTGTGATTCATCATAAAAGAATGGGTTCAGTAGGCATAAGGTTGGGGTCTGATCATCTCTGGTGGTCACAGTGGCCCATCTGAGACTTGGCTATAGAAGGTGACTCAGTGGATGAGCCATCTGGAAAACATATCTCCTCTCACAGATGTATTCATGGATCCAGGGTTTGGGACATTTTGAGGGATATTATAAAGAAAAGAGAGCTGGGGGAGACGTTTGTCTAAAAAGACTCACCAAAACAAAAAACCCCAGATGAGATACCAATACCAAAACTCTTCTGGACTCTCAATTTGAGAAACATTGGGGGGAGGGAAAGAAGAAATACTACTACACACAGAGAGAGATGAGAGAGAGAGAGAGAGAGAGAGAGAGAGAGAGAGAGAGAGAGAGAGAGAGAGACCTTTCCAAGCTACTGGGTACAGAGACTTGAAGAGAAGCTTAAAATCCCCTAAGTCCAAATTGTTCAGAGTCAAATCAAGATGATGAGTCTTCATACTGAAGATGAACCGAAGATGGGAGGATTAGCTCTTCACTGTGTATGTAATGAATGCTGACTTTAAATGGGTATCGTCTTCCCATGTGACCTGTCCCTGAACTCCTAGAGTCCTATTTAGAATGCCCTTGCCCATGCCTGTATCTTGAAGTGCTTTCCCCATTTCTTTCTAGTCTCAGGTTTTACAACAGGGTCTTCCACCCATTCTCAACTGATTTTTGTACAGGGTGAGTGTTAGGGACCTGGTTTCACCCTTTTCTGCATGTGGTCCTCCAGTTTTCCTAACATAGGAAAGTAGAAGCATGGATACTGTAGGATGCTAACAGGAAGCAAAAAACAGGAGAGTATGAACATGTTCAAAGTCCATAGTGGGCTTGATGGGAAATACTATTATGAAACCCATCAATATGTACAATGAACATATACTAATAAAAAAAGAGAGAAAAGAAAAGCCACAGGTGGCATTCAAAGTGCAAATAGGGCCAATTACCCTGGAGGAGCCCTAACCAGGAGAGGCATTCTTGAACTCTGTAAAGTACCTGAGGTAGTAAGGATGCTCAGACAGAAGAGTATGTATTGGGGTGAGGTGGTGTGAAATGCTTGACTTCGTGACCTCCCAACCATCACTGACTATGCTGCTATGAAAGAAAGCCAGAATACCACTGACTGAAAGCTAGTGCAAGGCTTTTCTTTCTCTGTTTCCTCATTTTCCTTCCAGCTTCTCCTTTTCCTTCTCCCAGAATTTCTGCCACTGGTGGGAATGCAGCCTGTGATTAAACTGTCCCTGCATACCATTAAGCAAATAGTTGAGTCTCTGGTAGGCCTATTCTGAAGCAAAAGACTGGCAATATTTTTTAGACAGTAACCACGTGTCAAACTTTACATAGGGAGAACCAGAAAATGGGAAAAAAATTTCAGACTAATGATTAATTTGAACTAGTTATTTACATAAATAAATTCCTCATGGACACTATTTCACTGAAGACTCTACAAGGCATACATTATAAATGGCATGAAGATGGCTGTTAACAAGAGATACCTAATGGTAAGTAAAAAGATGTTCTGAAACTTCAAAGAACCAATTAATATGTATACGTTATGGCCACTAAATTACCAAGAACTCACTCAGAGAAACTATTCAGGATGTGAAATCCCCACCCAAGGATTTCTTGCCAATGTGACCACAAATCAGGAAACTACAGTGATGGGAGGAGGGGGTAAGATAGAAGCACTTAGCATCTCTGGACCTAGTAATAGCAGGACACAGAATGTAATTTGTCATGATAGTTATGAAGAGATGAAAAAGCAGTGTGAATGCGACCCATGAAAGACACCAGCTATAGCTCTGAGAACCATAACCTTTAAAAGAAGCTGAAGTCTTGACACAACTGGGTAATCTGCAAAGAAAATTAACCCAAAGGAATGAAGGCAATGCATATGGGTCCTGAGGAACCCTAAACCAGCTATCTGATCATCAGACTCAAGTTAAAAGAGACACACTGAATTCAAAGATAGTAGATATTTAAGAACAGCAACTTGAAGCTATTTCCCTGCAGTTGTGTTTTTAGCAGGGAGGGAAAAAAATTAGAATTTATTTTACATACAGCAACCTGTTCAGAATAAAATTAAGAAATCAGAATTTTCTTACTTGAAAGACAAGAAAAAAAAACATACAGTTGTATATACAATCAATTGACTCTTGAGCATGGCTAAAAATCTCCTCTTTAGAAATACTTGAGGCAAAAACAGTTCTGACCAAATTTGAAGAATACAGTTTTAACAAGAAACTGTTTTCATTTGAATCAGGTACAAATAATTTTATGGTATGCAATTAGCATTGGGTCCAAATTTGTAAATCCAAAGCCATTTAGGCCTCACTAGAATACAGGTATCTTAAATGATACCTGAACAGGCCTTTCATTTTCTTTCCATCTGAGGCTTTACCTGCCAGGAAAAAACTGAATAGTTTCTTCCTGTTCTGTTCACTTCATCAAAGTCCAATAAAGGAATTAAATGAAGCGACAGTATTATATACTGTTACCTAGATCTTGACCTAGTAATTGATTTGATATCCTTCTTGTCGTCATCTAATTTCTTGTCCTCAGAAGATTTTGTGTCTTGCAGGTTCTCATCGCCCTCATCATCAGATTTGATCTCGGAGCTGCCAGAAGACACACTCTGGCCCTGGAGACCTGGTGGCATTCCTATAGAAAGATGAAATAAAAAAAGATAGAAACAGAGATCAGCTGACGTCCAGAATTCTATGCATAAATACATTCACTCCAGAAACGCAGAACTTCCTTCCAGCCAGACCCGGGCTCCTCCTGGTTCCCCTGTGCTGTCTGGTGAAGTTTCAGAAATGCACCTGTGGAAACAAGTTTTCCTTGCATCGGCTCTGAGGTTAAATTCTATTTTGCAATCTTTTGGAGTAGATGGTAATTTCACTGTCTACAAAACATCAACTTAATTGCAATGAAAATCATAATCATGAAAATCATACACCTCAATGTTCTGATTAAGAACCCGAGTAAATATCAGCTATTATATTGAGTTTCTTCCATATGCAATGATTTAATAGAAAAATGTCCTTAAAATATAATTCCCAGGGAGTACGCTAAAGATGTGCAGTCAAGGCTTCAATAGATACCCTAATGATACTCTGAAATTAAGCTTCTCTTATGTTTGAGGTGTAATCAGCATTTACAAATGGTACCTATGGAAGGGGGTGCACCGCTCCCAGGAAAAATCTGGGATTTTTAACTTTGCTCTACTGCTCATGTTCACACATCATTTGAAAGACTATTGGTTTGTTTGTATGTGTCTCTGTGAGAATATGCTCACATGTGTGTGCCTGTGACACACCTGTTCTCAAGAGGAGACCATTAGAGGGCATAGGGTACTCTTCCCTATTACTTTCAGCCTGCTCCTCTGAGGCGGGATCTCTCCCTAAAACCGGGAACTCAAGATTTCTTGGTTAGTCTGGAAGCTAGCAAGCTCCACTGTTCCTCCTGTGTTGTCTTCCCTGGGAGTTAGGGTTATGGAGATGTGCAGGGTGTGTTATGTGACATTTAAACCCTGGTCCGGATCATTGCTCATCAAGCACTCTTAACCACTTCCTGGCCTTCAGACTACATTTGGAACGTGACCTTGATATAATTCTCAATGTATTTCTCAGGTTGATGGATATCTGCAACAAAGATCCTTCCATTTGTAATCTGTGTACTCTAAAAACTTGTGACTAGGAATTTGTTTCATGGGCCAGGAGCATTCTTATCAGCTGGGAGCCCTGCATGATGCACAGTCCCACTGTTACAACAATTAGGCTCTCAGCTACAGCTTGAAAACCATGCAACAGAAAAAAGCCACGGGATCACTATTGCTTGCGTAATAATGAACTGTATACCTGTATCTCTGAAAAGTATTCAATATTTGTATTGATTAACATATACCTGTATCTCTGAATTCAATATTTGTATTGGTTAACAGCTGAAATAACGGTTATAGGACTTCTCAAGGTAGCATTATCTTGTTTATTTTAATCATGGAGGAATGAGAATGACACCACACAGGAACATTGTTCATCTGGCCCATGAGGAGCACAGGCAGTTGGACCTAGGTTTAGTCTTTGTAGAACAACTTCCTGGGGACATGAGAAGTCCTTGTAATGAGGTGGGCGGGGAAGCAGATTGTTATAGGGCTCGATCACCCCAGAAGATAAAACATCCCACACAGTTCATTGTTTTTCCTTTTTGCTATTTTAATGCCCCTACATTTCCTTCCATCTTAAACAACAACGACAATTTCCTCCGTATCCATTTGGAAACATCATTTTCAGGCTACAACTAACCATATTAGAGGAACCGAATGAGTAAAATGTGGAAATAGCTAAAATAAAATTTCCTCTCATCAGTCTGTTGTCTCATTCCCTCCTGAAATGGGACTGGAATATCAGAGGATGTCTGAGGAAAACAGTCACTCTAGAAACACAAATAGCTGGCCAAATTCTAGCTACTTTCCCATTATTTACCACTTTAATACCAAATTTGGCTCTTGGTTTTCTGCCAGGGCCTCCAAGATGCTGCCAAGGACACCTGCCATCAATGTGATGTCTATTGTTTAGCAAAGGTCAGAATGCCTTTTGAGGCGACTTACCTCTGTAAGGATCTTGGGGTGGGTTCAAGTCAGGGGAAGTTGCAGACTGAACAGGAAGCTGTGGAACCGGAACCTGGTTTGGCAGGAGGGAATGGCTGCCTCTCAGAGCTACGCCATCTTCACGGTGGGCCCCAACCTGAAACAATAAAAGGAACCAGAGTGCTGAGTGTGGACTGAAGGTACAACAGCTATTTTCCAGGGCTAACTGGGACTCGGTGCAGGAAGGGTGCCTTGTGAAAAGCCATCCTCCCAATGTATTTCACTAGAGGGCGCTGAAGGACTGAACACGTACCTTAGTTCTGTGCAAAAAAAAAAAAAAAAAAAAAAAAAAAAAATCCAACACTTAACACTCAGTAAGATGCCATGCCTTACATCCAGTGACAAATATGGCAGAGTAGCTCAGGCAGGTAAAACGTCAAATTGTCTCCCAGGGTGCTGCAGTGGAGCGCACTGATTCGTACCCATCTGTCTTCTATCATGTCCGCCAACAGATCTGACAATTATCTTAATGCCCATATGCTTAATTGTGGGCTTCTCAATTCCCCCATTGCTATCGGAAATCCTACAGGAATTTCAATTTGGCATTCGACTTTCATTTCAGGGGATAAGATTCTCAGGCCTGCCATTTCACCCCCCCCCCCCATAATGCCAGCTAAGTCTCTGACAGCGGAAGCTCAAGCAGTATGGGACGTAGCCCCTGCTCGGTACAAATATAATAAAATGTCACCTGGCTTTCCAAAACTGGCAGCCTATTCCAAATTAATGTTCACTGTATTCCATCAGCTGCTGAGTTCCGAGTCCAGAGGGGAACCATTTCTGCCAATGCCACCACACCGGAAAATGTACCAATAAAGGTTTTATTAAACACACCAGTAATGCCATCATTGCTATGTGAGGATGTTTGGATGCTTTTCCAGCACCCCACCCTCATCTCAACTACTCAGATCCTAAGAAAGACACCATACTGTAAATACTCTTTATTTTTCCAAGAAAAGAAATTATAGAGTTCAGTGTGGTTAAAAAGAATACCGCTGAATTTTATGAAGTACTATTACCTACTCTGGGGCTCGGAGATGATGAACTTGTGGCACTGAGAGTGTGGTTGCTGACTTTGTAGCACACGCCTTGGGGTAAAACCATTAAGCATTGTAAACCGAGGGTCCAGGAAGCACTAACATTTGCCTCTGCATTTCCAAGTGGTTATTTAGTTAGCCCACCATCCAGTGAGTACTGACGCCAGACAGTGGGTTTAACTCTAAAAAAGTGTTTATCCATGAATTTATACTGCTGTGGAACAACATTTATTTTTCTAATAAAAAATAGAAACACAGAACATGAAAATCTTTGGTCTTTTACCACAGTGTTTTAAAAAGTTATTTCCAAAGACGTGAAACAAAACTACTACACCACTACTCAGAGCAGCCAAGGATTTTATATGTATCACCTTTACACATACAAAAACCCTGCCAAGCTCTCTCTCTCTCTCTCTCTCTCTCTTTCTCTCTCTCTCTCTCTCTCTCTCTCTCTCTCTCTCTTTCTCTCTTTCTCTCTCTCTCTCTCTCCTCTCTCCTCTCCTCTCCCCTCCTCCTCTCTCTCTCTCTCTCTCCTCTCCAAAACAATAAGAATGAAAACAGTTCAGGAGAGGGAAGGAAGATCACATAAATTGCTGTCATAGTTTATAATCAAAGCACAGCTGGAGCAGTAAAGGACTCAGAAGCCCTGAGTGTGACTGAGCATTTCAGCTGTGACAACGGGGACAGTCTATGTCTGTGCACTTGGTGACTGAACTTTCCGAATAGTAGTTACTGACTTTCCATAAGGCTTCTTCAGATGTACCAACACCCTACTCATGCCCTGCAAAGCAGCCCACTCTGTTTTGAGCATGGATTGGCATGGCAGTAGATCTCATCCATTAGCCCCAGTGTCAGTACTAAAGTTCTAGAGAATATAAGCCCTCTCTATACTAACCAGGCAGGTGCATGCCCAGCCTCTCTCTGAACTCAGATCTTCTCCTGCAGGCAGGTCATGGCTACCTCAGCCCTTCAAACACTTCCCACCTACACTCTATGCATTTTTATTTTCCTTTGGAACAAGAATGGCCAGTTTTGCTTTGTAATTTTTTACTTTGGAAACCCAATGCACTAAATATCTTGCATTTCCATAGGGATGACTCTAGGTTGGTATCCCCAAAACTGACTATAGATTTGGCCTCGGTGTAGATGAAGGCTCCTTTTCCTTCACAATGATTCTACAGATGTGCACAAGCCTGCTCTGAAAGGCACCTGTGGAAGAATTGAAGGTTTTTTTTTTTTTTTTTGTGTGTGTGTGTGTGTGGTTATTTAAAATAGTTACTAAATGAATATTTTCCCTTCTAGTTCCCACGAGAGGGAGAAAGAACTTATAACCTTGCTATAGCTTTCATCTCAGCTGGATGTGAGAGTCGGGGTAAGAGAGTTCAAAGAGGAAGGCAGAGTCCCAGTGTCTGCTTTCTCTGAGAGATGTGAGCAGATATCATAAGTTGTTTAAGAGCAAAGTGATACAAATGACACTACAGGTCACAGAGTAATCCCCAGGCTTATCATAAAAAATTCTAATGTTATATGGAAACCAGAGTATAGCACAATAGCTATGTACATGACTAAGTGCTTCAACTGAAAAATCCTTACATACTGTACAAAACTGATGGCTGACGGAGCTGAAGGACCCTCAAGATTCAAGCTAATGTCACTGATGGATATTTTTGCAATCATGATCTCCATTTTATTCAGATCTATTTGGGCTAAGTACCTTTACTGTACTATGGTGGGAACATACCAGAGGTTATATTTGAGAATAAAGTTATCTCAAGTATATTTCAGTTTGGATTTTAGGGATATTTGGCACCTTACTTTTGTCTTTTATAGATAATTTCAAATATCAGTCATTCCCCACATGGGAAGTTGGGGTCAATGGTGCCTTTGATGTGCCACTGTTTTCTTTGTAACTATGTATATTATGGGTCACTTGAATAATCCAGCACCTTGTGGAAATGAGCTGGAGCCTGTAGCTGTGGAATGATATTCCAATTTGAAGAATTAACTTTGACTGTCTTCTTGGTCACAGACAGCATGTCTCAACCCTATTTACTTTTCTTTTAAAAATATCATCTCTAGTCACATACAAACCAGGCAGGTTGGAGGTGGAGGCTAGTGCAAACTCATTATAATTATAGCTATCAGAGTAAGAGGAACTCATGCAAAGAAACATCTAAATCACATTGGATCTCAGGTCCAATATACCCTAATTCTGGCATAGCCACTGAAATTCTCCTGCCTTAGTTTATCATGGGAGATGTTCAAATACATTTAGACATGTATTTACTTGTTAAATCATACAAATACCATGTAATTTAAATAACCACACTTTCTGAAGAACATTTGACATGCTAAATTCATAGAACATAAAGTTCAAGAAACTAGCATAGTGGTTTTCCACCTGTGGGTTATGACCCCTTTGGGGGTCAAATGACCCTTTCACAGGGGTCACATATCAGATAACCTGCATATCAGAAAATTACATTATAGTTCCTAACAGTAATAAAATTACAGTTATGAAGATACAATGTGATGATTTTATGGTTGGGGAATCACCACAACATGAAGAACTGTATTAAAGGCTCACAGCATTAGGAAGGTTGAACACCACTGGATTAGAGGGACATAGAAATCAGGTGAAACTTTATTTCAGAGAAGAAATGTAAGGGTAAGAGTGACTTACCCAACAACTAGCTGCATAACTAGAAAGGTCTAAAGTAACTCTGAAAGCTTATGATATTGAGCAATTTTACTAAGCATATAAATTACACCTAAGAGAGGGAAGTGAGTTAAGGGGCACATGGGGCTTGCCTCCTTGGAGCTTTTTGTTAGAAAACTTGTGTGTGTGTGTGTGTGTGTGTGTGTGTGTGTAATATATTCTTATGTACATATATGTATATACTAATACTACATGCATATAAATACCTGTACATTCACAGACCTGAAACATTTTTCTTTATTACAGGGGGAAAAAATCAGAGCTCAACACCTCAGGCCAAGACCAAGATGTCTAACTAAATTATAGAATTTAATATTTTCCACGACTCTTCCAATATAAACAGATTTAAAAGACAAGCAGTTTCAAATGAAGTGGCCGTTGGCCAGGCTGATTTTACTCAGGGACACAAGGAGCATCTCAGTAAACACCCTTGTCCTTATCCTCAAAGCTAACAACAAACATCACAAACAAAAAAGACATTCAGTGCTTTTGCTCTCTTTCTTTCCAGGGAGTATTGTGAAAGTAATTATTCTGTTGTATTTAAGAGGCCTATTTCATGGATGGGAAAATGTATTAAATTTCATTTGGCAGTTATTCAATTCTAGTTAATGTTATCGCCAGAGATAACTGCTTCCAAACAGGCTTTCAGACCCGAGTCCCTCCCATTCTGCCATAATCCTTGTAAAAGAGCAGGATGGAGACTTTTGGCAAATTTCATCCCATGTGTAGACCCATGAAACAATGGCATAAAACCAGATATGTTATTGAAATATTATTGAAAACTGATGCTTGTTATTGATGGCTTCTGGTTTTCAGAAAGTACTAAGGAATGAGCAAAGTGGGTAAAAAAATAATTTTTTTGTTTTACTCATTTCTCAACATACACACACACACACACACACACACACACACACACACAAATTGGGGGTGGCTTCCTGTCATGACATACTGACATGGCAAACATTTCTAGTGTTCGATGGTAATCTCCCATGAAATATCATTTCTATACAGCAGTTAAAGGATACTGAATTTCACCTTCCATCATCTTGCTAGATCTCTTTCATATTACAGGAAAGCAAACCTATTTTTCTCCTACGTGCAACATCCCATTTGTGTCAAAAGTGCAACTTTTAAAGAGGGAGAGATTGAATGGAAAATTTTGAGTGGTTAACAGACGGAATTCAAAGCTCATAAAAGGCCAGCAGAGGATCAGTACTGTGAGGAATATACCAAAGACTCAGGGTTTTATAGAAAACAAGGTGGAACTCTAGAAGCCAACCATTGTAGGAGAAATTCCCAACATCCAGGATATCTTTTAACCACAAATATAACTTCCTATTTGCTCAGTTTTTTAAAAAAATTATCAGACTTTTTTTTTGTAATAACCACATAATTAAAAATTTCAAGGACTTTTCACTGAAAGCAGGTTGAGATCCAGTTCCTCTGTCTGGATCTGCCTTGACTCTTTACATGTTATTAGGAGATGATTTCATAACTCTCATTAGAATATCTATTGTTTTTCAGGAATCTCATGGCTTTACTAATGCTTATTTAATGCTTATTCTCTAGATAAAATAATTTTCAAGGTGATGTAAAAATTTTGAGCTTGATTTATTTTATGTGCATGAGTGTTTTGGCCACATTCATGTATATGGATCACATGCATGTAGTGCCTACAAAGTCCAAGAGATGATTCAGGTCCCCCTAGAATTGAAGTTACAAATGATTGTGAGCCACTGTGTAGGTGCTGGGAACCAAACCCAGGTCCGCTGTAAGGCTGTTAACCACTGAACCATCTCTCCAGCCCCTTCAAGATAATTTACATACAATCTAACCAACTGTGGCTTTAGCAGTACGCATCCGTCATGTGACCAACCAAGCCAAGCTCCTGGACCATCCATCAAAATGATTATTATGAATGATTCTGTGATATGAAAGCTGAATTCAGTTCATTTTTAAGTCTGCTATGGTGGAACTGTTTTCATTTCTCCCATCTGTATTCCTATTCTCCACTGCTACCAACTCTTCACCTCATGTCCTCCAATGAGGGTGACATTCTAGACGCAATGTTCCCAGTCAGGACTGTGGGGGAGCTTAGCATATCCCAGTCCATCCCGGCTCCAGGCACTAAACCTGTTGTATGGAACTAGAGTTGATCCAGCTGCATGAGTCACAGCCATCTAGCATGAGGATTACAGTGTTGGCCTGCAAGTACCTGTAAGCAGCTTTATTTTGTTTAGAAGCCAGTGAACACTTATGCAAACTGGTAACTGTGGATCCCTCAAGTGTACCTGTGTGTGCATGCTCTTGCAGCTGACTTCTTTGTAAAACGTTCTGGGCTTACACAGACTGCCCATTACTAGAGGCATACTGTGACACTCAACTTTTACTTAGTTTACCTATCTGTGGGGATCTTGGGAGGCACTGAATGATGTGTGAAGAGTAGACGAAGTCCTGAGGAAACATACATTGTTGACACAGACAAGGCCTTGTCAAAGAACTGTGCCTCAGACCCATGGGGATGGTCAAGCCT
Source organism: Cricetulus griseus (assembly GCF_003668045.3). NCBI lineage: Eukaryota > Metazoa > Chordata > Mammalia > Rodentia > Cricetidae > Cricetulus > Cricetulus griseus. The sequence continues at coordinate 169,811,514 of NC_048595.1, forward strand.
TCCAGCCATGGGGAAGCTCAGAGGGACGCTAAAACTCTCTCTGGTCTGAGTGTGAATGTTGGCAACATGTGCAAGTTTGAGTGTTTATGGCTGATCACTGTATACAAAAACTAGCAACCACAGCATCCTCCTCCCAGATATTTCTATCCGGATAGTGCTTACCTATAGAAACCTCCTGCTGAGACTAGCCAGTCCCTTCTTCTATGCTACACATTATAAATGTGCAGTCTCTGGTTGTTACTGTACTTGGTGCTGCTCCATAAGAGCAAACATAAGCCATATGATCTCAGTTTCTATGTATAAGTCTTGTGTTTCCTTTATACTTTCCCCTTCTTCATTCCCACTCTGCTCCAACCAGGTTTCCAGTACCAAGCTGTGCAGGACAAGGCACCTAACAAATGCCTACTGTAAATGTTTGTAGAAGGAACAAAGGCATAAAGAAATTTGCCCAAACGTACGAAATGTATCTTTTCCATCTCTTTGTAAATCTTCATCTTTGGAATGCTATGTTCTTTTCCCAGGATTTGGCCCCTTAGTTAAAGTTCAGCATTGTTAGTGTTCTGTGAACCAAACCACCAGTTCCACCTTCTGTTGTTGATCCTTTACCTGGGTACCCAGGGACTAAGTCAGTTGTCTCTTAGTTTTAAGTTGATCAGTCTGAATCTTTTGCTATCTATTCATGACTCCTCATCTGTTGGGCTCCCTCCCTCCAACATTACTGTGGGCCATGGACTACTGTGGAGTAGTCTCTTCTCTCAACAGCTTCTATTTCATTAGATCCATAGCCATTAACCCATCTCAAGCCCCTTCAAAGCAGAGCTTATCTCAATAATTCTGCCATTGCCTTGCTGGGCCTGGGGAAGGCAGTTCTCGGGTTGAGTCATTAAAGGCACCACACATAAAATACATTCAAGGACACTGTCAGATGGCACCAGGCACAGACTTCAAACTTCGATATGCATTTATGCCAATGCTTGCCTGGGGTTGTGAATGCCACACGGACAGGGCCTGGGTCCAGATCATGAGACATCACTATCATTACAGTGTACAGGTGGATATTCTCCAAACACCCATGATGGTACACATAGCACGTATCCAGGAGAAGAGGTTTGACATTTATGAACTTAATATCCATTTTTGCATGTTTATGTCCAATAATAAGCATTCCATTTAAGTTAGCAAGCGTCTTTCAGAAGTCCATATGCAAGGCACGCTTTAGGTACCCAGAGGAAAAAAAAGTAAAAGACAGACATCTATTACTTAACAGACACATTATAATGGTGGCATAATATCATTATGATATAAGACAAAATAAGACGGATGTTTTACAAGAGAACAAGGTCACCGAGGGTTTCAAAGGATGATGAAGTCATATCCATTTGGGAAAACCAGGGCAACTGAGATAAGTTTTGAAGGACAGGGAGGATTTTGATGGCAGTTCTCTAAACCTCTCTGTAACAGTCTGATATTTGACACTAATTACATAATCTCCCAGCTGTATATTTTTACATCAATAAATGGCACTAGAACAGTCTCTATCTTTCTATGTCTCTGTCTGTCCTTGTGTCTCTGTCTGTTTGAATCTCTCTCTCTCTCTCTCACTCTCTCTCTCTCTCTCTCTCTCTCTCTCTCTCTGTGTGTGTGTGTGTGTGTGTGTGTGTGTGTGTGTGTGTGTGTGTGTGTGTGTGTGTGATTCTGTCTGTCTCTCTGCATACGAAGCAAGCAACTGAAAGCTGTGTGTTAACATGTGTTTTCATATTGTCAGACTACAGATCTCTGACAAAAAGCAGATTTTTGTATAGACCATTCTAAAGCTCAAACTCTACTACAAAGCAAACACACAGGGCATTCTGGACACACATGGCACCTCACTCTGTCCGTGCACATTGTTGGCTCAAATGATTCACTCTTATTTAACTGCACTGACTTCTTTCATCTCCCAGCTATACAGTAATGGTTTCCATATGACCAGTGGCTGCTATAAATAAGATCAAAAGCAAAAGAAAGGATTTAATAAAAGAAAATGACATTAAGAGTAGCATTAAATCAAGAAAAAAACCACCAATATCCATTTTTAAAAAAAAAAATTCTTCCTTTTTTGAGACCAAGGGATCACAAAGTACTAGAGCACCTTGCTGACTGTTTCATGGGGGGTCACCTGCAAAGAGCAGGTGTGCAGAAAGTCTATCTGTGTGTGTGTGACCATGACAAAGATGCAGCTAAGGGTAGAGAAAGAGGCAGAGGGACTCTTTTTGAGTCTTTATGGAGAAGTGGCAACAGCCTTAACAGCAAGTTTGATATCACAAAGACTATGGTAGAATTGTCAACAGTAAAAGCCCTCTGTCTCTACCCCTTTCTGTCCTAGTTAATGGGGACAGACTTTTTGGTAATCCTGAGCTTCTCAGAGATCATAACATTGCTCAACTCCAGTCCATGTGTTCTCAGAAAGGAAGTTTTTTTTGGCAAGGCAGATTTGATATGCAGAGCCAACTTCCCAAACAAATTTTCTTCTAGTTCTTAAAAAAAAAAAAAAAAAAGTTTACAATGTTAATCTCAATTCCCGACTGAATAAACAGCTGCTAATAACTGCTGCTTCCAAAGGCCCGGGCCTGTTCTCTCATCCTCAGAGTAGTGGGTACCTGCTCTGCCCTGATTTCTAAGGGTTCCTCATGTTTCTTGTTTTGATTTTTTTCAAAAATGTTTCAGTGTGGGTTTTGCCAAGGGGCTTCATTTCTCCCTTTTCCCTTAGACAACGTCTCCAAAACAAACAAATAAAACAACAAAAACAACAACAAAAACCCCACCGCAGACCCAGACAGTTAGGCTATGACTTATTTAAAATAGTAGCTGTTTTGCCACTGGCGTGTTTAAAGAGGAAATTCAAGCACTTAAAACCTCATTGGAGCAGAAGAACCTCAGACCCTTGGAACCGTAGCCCTGGAGAGGAAATGACCATTTTGGATTCCTTCATACTGAGCTAATTATTCACTCAAGGGCTAGCTGTGTTCAAAGATTCTGTTCCTAACAGTATTGCTAATGTGATTACTTACTTAGACTGGTTGGTGTCCTAAATAGAGGAGCAAACTTCAACACTTTTCCCTCTAAGAGGAAGTCCCCTGTAGCAGATTCCTGAGCCAGCCGACCCCTGGCAGTTTTCGCTCTTGTCCAAGAGCACCTGCTTCAACAGTGACCTCAGTTCTATATCTCAAGATTCAGACAGTTCTCAAAACAGCTTTTAAAACAAAAGCCAGCTGTTTCCCATCTAGTCTACAGGGGGAAAATTGGGCAGCTTACAGAAACATTACCCAGAGACTACCACTCTCCAATAACTTTCACACACTTGCAGCCCCACTCCAGAGCTGCCTGTGTGCAGGAAGAGCTGGGGAGAAGGCACATGTGAAAGGAAAATGTGCAAACTCAGTTCTGCGGCTTTTCACAATACATCCAATTAGCTGCTTTCAAGGGCTTGTGGCTATTGTACGACAATGCTTCCCCTTGCTAATATCGGACAGATCTTTTGACTAAACTCAGCTTTACAGTTCTCGGGTGATTTATGGGTAGAGGGGAGGCCAGAATTAAGCATAACTGTGAATGTCAACCAATTATGTCTGACAGAAGATGCAGCTTCCCACCTTTTAGTTTTTAACCCCAAAGCTGATGTTTTCCTTAACACTCTTCTTGCTCAGAATCAGTTCTGGTTTTTGTTTTTTTTAAACACATGTTTTCTAAGCAGCAGCTAGGATACTTTTGATTTGAAAAATTTACTGCCACAATAAAAGTTAAACTAACACAACGGCCATGGAATTTGAAGAAATATAAAATGGTTAAGGTCTAGTCTTAGCTTTTAAACAGTGCCAAGCTACACCAGTATTTTCTGTTTTGGTATGAATGACATAACCGAATTACTTCATGAACTGCTACTTTAATTCCCAAGGGTGGAAAATTCCATGAGTTAATTTAATTTGGATGTTAAAAAATATACATGAAAACTCACTCTTCCTGTGGACTCTTATGTGCAATGCTCCAACCAATGGCTGGAGCTGCTGCTCTGTGAAGGAGGGACTTGGAACAGCCTGGGCTACCAGCTGCAAGGCCAGACCATCCGGCAATTTCCTTATTGTTCTTTGAGCATATAAGTGTCTTTCTTTCTCTTTAATTTTTTTTTAAATCATGTTTATGCTCTGGCTTAGTAGTGGCTTCTCTAGCATGGCCCTCTGCAACTGTTAAAATCCTTCATGGACTCTTGGTTTTTTCCTAGTCTGATCATTACTTGTGGCACTCTGTAATTCTACCTAGTCCTAAATCCAGGCATGTACTTTACTGTAGGTTGGCCAGGATAGGTTCCCATGAAATCCTAGATGCTCACACCTCTAAGTGCCCCCACTACATCTAAAGAAAGCTGAGATACAAGCAGTGAAGGAAGACGTGGGGTTTTCAGTGTGCTCAATGGACGCTTTTCTCTCCAGAAGAGAGAAATGTCACAGTTTTGTTTTTGTTTTTGTTTTTTCTTTTCTTTTTTACAATGCAAGGGTTGTTCATATGCTGAGTTAGGGGAAATTTAACATTGTCCCTCACATTTAATAGAAAGATGACTATGGTACTAAAGGTGTTGGTTTGCCTTTTCTGCTATTTTTAAGAAGACAACAATCAATACTGAAAGTATGACACAACTACTGGGTTAATATTAAATGTGTATTTCATTTTTTCCCATATGAAAATGGGGAATAGGGGGAGGTTTTAAAATTTTATTTTCTCATAGCACATGGTTACAGGATGCTACATATGTGCTTTGGATGTGTTTGTTACAGACAGGGGTTTGGGTTACACATTTAAGGAGATAGACTGACAGTTTCCATGTCACCGGGCCTGAATTTGAATAAAACAGCTACAGGAGATCGAAGAGAATGTACCCAAGGGAGTGGAGTATATGGGACTGGGGTGAAATGGTCTCAGGGCACTGACTGAGTCCAATGTCTCTAATTCTAGCTGAACTGATGCAGAACACAATGATGACACGAGCTTAAGGACCTATTGTACTAATAATCCCAGGGTGGGAGAATTTCTCAAAGTTCCTTTTCTTTTCTTCTTGTTTCCTCAAAGTTTTCTTTAAAAGTAGGACAGGAATACTGAAGAAAAATCTTTCAGTTGAGGTTACTCAGCTACTCTCAGAAATATTCCATAATCGGGGAGATTAGAAGAGACAGGAATGCTAGACACAGGCAACTATCTTGGTTTTAAAAATCAAGACCCTCTGTAATAGAGTAATGGCTGAAATATGATACTCAAGATTATGATCCTTGGTGAGATTGGACAGCAGGCTGGTTAACAGACAGTGCCCATGTGCTCTGTAAGACAGCAGTGGCCCCAGGAACTCAGTTTGGTTTAACCAAGAACAAGTTCCTCCAGACAAAGCCCATTTTCTCACTCACGGTGGGGGTTGGGGAGGGTTGCATGCCTGGACTCCTACAGCAACGGGATGGACATCATAACATAAACTGCACAAGCAGAATTAGAGGACAGAACTGGCTGTGACAGAGAACTCCAAGATCAGGACCAGTGTGGAGAGGATGAATGTTTTCTTGAGCCTCAGGGCTTTTTGGTCCATGTCCTTTTCTGGCTAACATTTTTACTAGTGGCTTTGATGTGGACTTTAAAGGAACCCATCACATCTGCCGACAATAGAGCTGGCAGAGGATGTAACTGAATGAGGACATAACGTAGACCTATAGACTGGAGACAGAGGGAAGGCTGAAATATGAAATTCAAAGGGGTTATGTGAAGTTCTGGACAGGTATAACACTAAGTACTCCAGGGCAGAGTCAGCACAGAGGCTTGCATATGGTTTATAGATTACAGGTTCAGTCTGTCAGTAGGGTTGTGAAGACATTGATATTAGCAAATAAGACTTATTAGAAAGAATGAGGAGGATGCAGAAGAGGGTGTCTTTTCACTAGTCTACCCTGAAAATTCCTTGACTACCACATTCAGGTTGAGGCTCCATACCCTAGAAGTTCCTTAAAGTGGAAAGGAGGATCTTTGATAAAAGTTTCTCATGGGTGTGTTGGGTTACTCTTGGAAGCAATTTGAGTGGGCAGACACGCACTGCATGAGGAGGCAGAGGTGGGCTGGGCAGAGGTAACATTTGCAACCTGTAGATAGAAAGAGGTTTTATGAAGGAGGAAGAGGCTGATCAACATGTTGGCAGATAATCTGTAGGGAGATTAGAATTGAGATGACATTTAAAGTCCCTGGGATTCTACAGCCATGACTGCACACACATGAAACATGTGTCTAAGCACATGCAGAGCTGTACGGAGTTGAAATCTGCATAGACTTCAGGTGCTAATGCCTCTGCTCACCTTGTCAGGCAAAGTTCCCAATTTCTATGTCTACTAAGATGACCTGCCAGGAAATGCTACCAAGGTGGCAGAGTGATTGCACCCAATGGGTACTCCATGTTGTGGTTCAGCATGATCAATAGAGCTAAAGAGAGTCCAGGCAAAACTGAAGACTGTGTAAGTAATAGAGTAGTTTTAATACCATTCAGAGTTTTAAAAGTATTAGGGTACTGGGTAAAAGGGAAGTGTGCTGTGCAGGATGTGGAAGGAAGGATACTGGGACCATGGCTACAGCTCAGGGGTAGAACACTTGCTAAGAACACTTAGCTCAGGGCTAAGAACACTTGGCCCTGGGTCCAACCCCCCACCCCCCACCCCATGTATTATTATTAAAACAAAATGCTGGTGTAGCTGCTGGCCTGTCTGTCTGTTTTAAAGCCTATCTCAACCTTTAACTAGCCAAGTGAGCATGGTTGAATCACTTCCCCTTTCTAGGTCTCAGTCTTCAGTATCAAAACAATGGCGATGGGCTAACTAACTTGCAAGCTGCTTTCAGAATCTAAAATTCAATAATCCAAGCTCAACTATGCGAGCAGAAGTCAATTGCTTGTCCAAGAAGTCTTACATCCTCTGTTCCTACATGCTCAATGCCTGCTAAAGAAAGATTATTGCTCCCTCAACACAAGCTAATTGAATGAATCAAAAATAAAACTCCCAGGAGAGAAGGACATGGAGCTAAGGTTTACTTGAGTCAGTGGTTTCTAAAATGTGGTCCACAATCCTGCCTGGGCTGAGGGGTCTAGTGTGGAGGCTAGTGGGATACCATAGAGGACAGGAATAGGAGACAAGTTAGACAGGTCTCCTCCATCTTTTAGTCAGCCATAGCTCCTAAGAGATGACTGCTGTTAGGTCCTGTGGTATAAATTTGTAAGCCTAGTTAATGAGGAAGCTGAAAAAGGAGGACAGAGTTCTAATCCACCTTGACCTACAGAGTAAGTTCAAGGCAAACCTGAATACAAAGGAAACTCTACTTCAAAATTTAAAAAGAAAGAAAGAAGAAAAAAGAGAGATGGGGGTCAGGGCTGTAGCCAGTGGCAGTACACCTGCCTGATCTGGACAAAGCCCCGGGTTTCTCAGGAACAACACATAAGGAACTTCTCCTATGTCAGGTGACCATGAGGTTGTCCCTTCTACGTAAGACAGTCTTATAGGGCCTAGTGGACTAGCACACAGTAATTTGTTTAAAAGGTAGTGGTTTATTTCCAACTAGTTTGTGAGCCCCCTTGAGACTAGAGACCATAACGGAGCATGGTACCTGATACTTGTTGCCATAGCTAAATGTTCTTGAAATGAACAAGCAGAATTTACTCAAAAAGGAACTGAGAACCACAGGAACTGCATACTGATAATAAGTACAACATTGCTGAGTCTCTCTAACCAGGGGTACACACAGGGCCACATGAAGGCATGCTCGTTTTGTTCCATTAAGAGAAAATGCGAAGTTGTCTGAAAGGCTCCATCTCTGAGAGTGAGTATGCAATGAATAACAAAGAGAACTGCATTTAGAAGACTGTTTCTAAAGCAGTTTATAGGAGAGTGAATGATTTCAAGGCCAAGATTAACCATGAGGAGGATGGAGTACAGAGCTGGAAGTGGCAAGATTGCCTAAGTAGGTAAGAGACAATCCTACTTGTCTGATCCCAAATTCAGAGACATCTGCTTGGATTTTGCCAGGGAAGGAGGCTGTTATGCTAAGAAACATTACTTGGTGACTTAACATTATATCCTCAATGGTTCAAGTGGGAAGAATTCACAACTCTTGGCCATTCAGCATGTCTGAAGAAGAAGGTGACTTAAGAAGGTACTTGGATAAGAATGATTTACACTGAGCCGGTTATGCCCCTAGTCCCCACTGGAGAGAACAGCCACTTTGGGATCCAGACCATAAAATACCCAGAACCTTCTTCTGCCAACCAAAGTTTACCAAGATATGAAAATCATAAACTCTTTGCACCTACATTAGTTTTGAAAAGGAGTATTTACAATGTCTGGGAATTGTAATGGCAGGAAAACAGAGTGTGGGGTCTGGAGGAAGGTCTCTAAACTTAAATATAGCTGTATGTCTTGACCTGTTTAGACTTCAGGAAGCTCACATCACCAACCCTGACATCATGGTCCCCCTCATTGGACCTCTATGAATGCCACCTGAGATGCTGTACCCAGAGCCTAGACCAGAGGGGTCAAGCTAGTCCATCTTCTTCTCACTGAGTGATGATCTATCTCCAGGGAGAAAGAGAAAAATAGAAAACATGGTACCAATGAATTTACACTTGCCAGTCATACTGAAGTTGCCCCTATAAAAGAGCCACAGCTATGTGAATCGGGCTAGGATAAATATCTAAAAGTGGTATGACTCATTGTGTATGAGACAAGGTTGCTGGGTGGGGTGGGGTGGGCTGCAGAAAATGACTGTTACAGACAGAAGCAGCAAGAGATGGCTTCCTGGAAGAGGATGAGTTTGTCACAACTTATGACCATGGGTGAGAAGAGAGAAGTGGACAGGATGAACCCAGGACATATGCAAAAGAGGTACCTAATAGGGCCCATTTTTGTAATGTGCACTTGCAAACACTGGTTTGGCTGGAAAATCTTTGCATAATAGAATGGCTAAATATAAGGCTTTTGGTGAATAATAAGGGGTCTTGGCTGATGAGCTACAAAGCTGATCCTATTCTTACAGACAATGGGAGTCCCTTTAAAGTTTCTAAGAAGGAAAAGCGCAGACAAATAATGTTATCTAGAAAGCCCCACATATTGGCCATCTACTCCAGTGGCATAAGCCATGCTGCAGTGGGAAAAAAAGTCCCTTTCATTGTATTAATAATTAGTAAATTCCAGAAGACCAAGGATGACATTTTGTGAATCAAAGGCTAAGTACAATATGTGAGCAATTAAATGAGATAAGACAATAGCTGAGGCAGAAACACAGTTTTCCCTACCACAGAGTCAAGCTGCTAGGGAAAGAAAGGCGTACATCATCTCCCATGTTATCAAGGCATTTTGTTCTGATTTTCAGGAGGTAGGGAGGGAACAAAGAAGAGGCTGTAGGTCAAGTTCATTTGAAGTCATCTCTTCTTTAATCAGAGGGAATCATGAGGCAGAGTTATAACAGAGATTTGCTCAAAACAAAACCAGCCTAGGATGAGTCTCCAGTTTCTGCCCCTCACTTCCATCCCAGAACAACAAAGGAAGGTGTGTAGCTGAGATCCAGCCCTGCTCCAGCCCTTTAAGCCCTGTTGCCCCTTTTCCACTACATACCTCCCACTGCTACTTTACTTCCTGCAGCTGGCCAAGGTTTGAAAGCCTGTTTCATGTATTAAAATTCAAATGTGGAAAACATTACCAGCGTCCTTCTTGAATTTTTTGTTGTTGTTGTTGTTGGGGGGAAAGGGGATTTTTTTTTTTTTTTTTTGCTTCCCCTGTCATTTTTATTGTGGAATGTATCAAACGGTCAAAGGCTAACTTCGGACTGAATAAATTCAAAAAATATTTCCTTTGTTCTTACGCTTTTGTTTTAAAATTCATATGAGTTTGTGTTGAGAAAAGATATGCAATCCAATCACTTCCACCCACATGAGGCTTTAGGAGTTCAGGGTTTTAGGTGCTACATGGTTTCTAGGAAGCAAGGAGGTTGACAAGACCCCTACTGGGTTCAAAGGGCAAGGGCTGTTGACATGCATATCTCTGGAGGACGGCCAAGATTTGGCTGGCTCCACAGTTCCTAATAGGAATGAGAAGTAACTTGTCTTTATCAGCAAAACCTGCAACTTTATTTCTTTTATATAGTACTCCAGCAGCCATAGCCAAGAGGTGTCTGTACACAATTGGCCAATTATTTCCCTTTTAAAAATTATTCTGCTCTGTTCTCGCTTTTCTTTCCACTGGGGTCAGTTCAACTCCCCCTCTCCAAAAATAATTCTAGTGTGTTTTGTTGTTGTTTCCTTTTTCCTCTTTTCCCATCTCAGAATCAGACTCAAAGAAGAGGCAACCCAAAGGTCAAATAATCCCAAATAGCACCTATGTACAGTTTAATATTTTAAAGAACCACTTAGCCTCCATCTGGTATTCAAGAACAGAGAAGACAGTCTCTACATCCATGTCCTGAGTGCATGCTGCATCCGGCTAACATATGCAAAGTGAACGCAGCTACAGAAATTAGACTATTTTTCTCTTGATTGAGAGCAGATATACATAAATGGTTATAAGTTGCAGATCTGGATTTTAATAAAGCCAGATTTCTTAATTAAAAGCAGTGTTGTTTAAATATTGTAGTTGCAAAAAATAAAAAAGAGAGATGTACGAATGAAAATCTCATATTATATGCATCCCAAGTGTTTAACACATTACCCGAGGCCAGGCTAAATTAAAATCAAGCCTTTCCTTTGTAAACTCTTTAGCAACTGCCAATGAACACGCAAACAATTTTTATCCAATGATGGATTTTCAGGGTAGAGGTCAAGATAAAGGAAAAAAGTAAGAAAAAATTGAGCATTGGCATTCAAAAATATCTTTCCACATTTTAGAAGTGAGTTAGTTCATTGCTTCTATTTATAAGTCCATATTTCTGGTTTCTAATCAGTTGCAGGTTTCAGTATTATACTGTGCAGGACAGCACTCTTCATCTTAGTCTTTTAATTAGAGAAACTGAAGAAAGACCAAAAAACACTGCTGAACAAGAGCTGCACAAGGATTCAGAGTTATTTTGTATTTCCTTTGGGAAGCATCTCCCAATGAGAGAAGCTGTACTGAGAATGGAGAATAGCCTTGCTCCCAAGCAATTCTGAAAACCCTAGAAGTGTCAAGCAGAGCAACAAGATGTCTACCACCAAGCATATGCAAGGAGCAAAATTACACAAAAATCAATAAAAAATTAAAATTTATCTGATTTATCAGCCAATTATTATCACCTAGTATTTTTGGTATAGACATTCTCTGACCCACTCAAAAGGCAAATACACAACTTATTTCTACCTCCCAAACCTGAGACTAAAAGCCATCATTTTGGTTTCATGAAGCAAATCAAACAAAACTACCCTCATATTTGGAATATTACTAATGTGACCTGAAGTTTTGTTATGTGCTTTGATCAAAGGTACCAAGGTGAATAACTGAAAATATGAGCAGTGATCCAGCAACTTATTAATACTTATGTGGAATGAAAACGTGCCCACATAAAATCTTGTGCATGGATACTAGGAGTTGGTGTTTTTCTTTTGTTTTGTTTTGGTTTGTTTTTTTTTGCAATTGCCAAAAAGCAAAAATGGCCCTAGGACCTGTCACCTGATAAGTAGGAAATATAATGGCAATAAAAACAAATAATGCTTTAGTATATGGGAAAACCCAGATAAATCTTAAAGAGATAAGGTGAAAGAAGCTGATCAGACAGGCCAATCCATAGTATTATCCCATTTAAATGAAGTGCCCAGAACTTATAGGAACAGGAAGGAAGTAGATTAGTGATTGCCAGGAATTGGGGGAATGAGGATGGTGGGCAATAACTGCTTGATGGTTATGTGCCTTTCTCTTTCTTTTTACAAGGAGCAAAAACATTCCAGAATTCAACAGTGGTGATGGGTGCATGACACCATGAACACCCTAAAACACACTGAACTGTATACTATCAATATGTGAATTATCCATATGGTGAATTATATCTCTATAAAGCTGATCCTAAAAACAAATAATAGCAGAAGTATTTACACTTGAAATGTTAATTCTACATAAGTAGAGTTCATGTGTCATTATTACTCACCATGAGTGAATGTCTGTTGGCTGAAAGAAGGCCAGTTCCATACCCTGAGCCCAGACCACCCATTGCTCCATTATGAGAGGGTCCAATGATTCCATGCATGTCCCCATGGCCACCAGGCACAGCTGTGGACGGGCCCACCGCATGATTCCGGAGAACATGAATTGCATCATCCAGTCTCTCTAAACGGTCTTCAATCCGGCTTTGCTGTTGGTTTATAAAATGAAGGGAGATCTGATTTAGTTTGAAATGCACGCACAGGTTACACAAGTAGAATACTGAGTTGCTACAGACCACACATTGGGGTTCGGAATATATGTTTCCAATAAAGTTTGTTTCCTTAGAACAATAATAAAAATAAATAATGTCCTTCCTAGAAAACTGGTGGAAAACGTTAATATTAAAATGGCAGTGTTATTTTTCAGGAACAAAGTAAATTTGATAATTCTTTGAGGACATTATTATGTACATATGCTATACTGGACTACATTAGCTTGAAAGAGAATTTAGATTTATGTTAGAGAGGAAAACATGCATTGAATTTGAGGAAATCTTTGTCAAGTACTAGCTAAAGAGCTATAATATTAGTAGTGGGAAGATGATCTTTTTTTAAAAAATTAAATTTTCTTCAAGTCAGAAATAGGAAAAGTTTAGAGAACTTTAACCTCCCCACCTACTTTTTATCTGTTATCAGTATCAACTTGCATGTGTGTGTGTGTGGGGGGGGCGGAGGACGGTGGCTCAGAAATTACTACGACAAAAATAACTTAAAAATCCTGTCACCCAAAGTGATATGAAGCCATAAGATTAGAGAATAAACAAGACTTAGCTTGATCATCTACCCAGGGACTACCACTGATTTCAAAGTACATACTGAAGCAGAGAATTCATTACCTTATGCAATTAAAAACCAATAATGCCTTTTCCATTCTAGCCTTTAGGATCCTAGATTTTTTCAACTAGGTAAGGCCTATGCTATAGTTAACAGTGAAGAAAAAGAACACAGTTATGTCTTCATTTTTTACTGTGATAATCAAGTATTACTTGCCAGTGTACACACTAAAATATACCATCTCATCGACCTACATTCCACATGTATTCACAGACAGATAGGACAGGGCTGCTCCTTCCATATGGACATGAGAATGTAGCTCAAAAATTAACTGAATTAATCACTCTGTCTTATTGCCAAGAAATAGTAGTCAGGGTTGGAATCTATGTGTTTGTTCCCTTTTAACAAACAAAGAAAAACAAAAACTTAAACCTAGTGCTATTTTGTACTAGAACATGCATGGTCTACTTTGGTTTCTAAAGCTCTGTGCAAACAGATGCACCAGCTCTATTGCACGAGAAAAGCAATTTCCAATTATTCTATACTGGCAGGAAGAATGTGTGTCTAATAGAATTAGTCTATGGTACAGAAGACTTTGATTTGGTGGGCTTGGGGGTTATATGACCTCCCCAGCCTGCTGGCTTGTGCTACTTATTTGACCAGAGAACATTACTAACCTCTCAGTCTACAGTTTTTAAACTATAAAAGCGAGGATGATAGTAGAGAGTTGGGTCAATGTGAGCATGAGAAGAAATCACACAGGTGCCTGGTCTACTTTCTGGTTAACAGTTCCCTGGTGGAGAGTGAGATCTCTATTTATGAATCCCTGGGAGTATTCACGATGGACAGGGAATCAAAGATGTGGTCCCCAGCTTTAAACCAAGATCTCCAGTTCTTCAGCTGAAAAGTCTGGTTTTGATGGCCTGGCTATGGAGAGCAGTCTGCAGATGCTAAGTAGCTAAAACAACTGAGCTATCTGAATGTAGTCTAGATGAAAGGGCTGGGCTGTGGGTATGTTTTCTCCATGCAGTTGTCTTTATTGGCTAAAATGCATAGCTGGGTGACTCATACAGTTCATAGAGGAAGAGTGTGAGGAAGGAAGGAAACTGCCTCTGAGTTTTATTCTGCAGAGTTTCCTATAAAAACTAAGTTGAAAGGGAATAGTAGCTTCTAAGTCATAGATAGGCACATGGAATGAGATAGGGAAATTGATGCTTTCTTCTCTGTTTCATCTCAGAATTTGAAGGAAAAGAAAACTCAATCCTGTGGGGCAAATGGCTCCCTGCTACTTGACTCAAATGCACACCAAACATGCACTGGTGCAGGGCTGCTTCTTGCATAATTCCAGCTCCACCCACCCTAAGCTGAGGAGGATAGAAGTGCCAGACTTTGAATCATCTTGCGAGTGTTTATAATATGAATTAAGCTCCTGGAAATGTTCAGCTTTTTCCTCTGGAAGAGTAGTCACTTCTATAAAATAAAATTGCTGTATTCCTATAAGAACAATAGAGGAGGGGGATGCCAATGGCTGGCCTCTCGCTTGAGGTTAGGTGGAAATGGCAGGCTGATCTCTGGCAGGCGGGGTGGAGGGAGATAGCACTTTCAAGTGTTCCAGCCCTCACCCTTAGGTACCCATTGCTTTGGAATTTTCCCAAAGATGTTGGGAGGAAGGCACAACACTAAATTTTCAGGATGATTCTTTATCCCGTGTCAGTCCCTAGGTATATAGAGCCCTGGGCTTCCATTCTAGTTGCATCTAGGTCACCATCTCCAAACAGAGATGAGCATATAGCCTAGTAACTGGCTCCAACAAGCTGGTGTTCTTAATAATGAATAGCGAAAATAAGAATCTTTGAAAGTGATAGAAAAAGGGAAAACCCCGATTGGGAAGTAGTGAGGTATGAGATGTGACATACCAAAGAATGCAAGGGTCCTTCATAATTAGGAGATGATGAGGCCTGTCCTCCATTTCTAGACCAAACAGCTGTGCCTGCTGATAATGAGAGGAGAAATACAATCAGATCCATGTACACGCAAACCCACTGATACTTAAAAAGGAGCAATGCTGATTTTCATTAGTCAATAAGACAAATACACTTAATCTTCCCGGATGAAAATCTGGGGGCCAGAGAAAGCTTTCAAATGTAAAATGTAGTCTTTTCATGGGCTCACAGTGTCCTCTGGCTGCTCTGTAAAAAGGAATATTTTATTGGGTCTAAATTTCAGCTAGCAGAACTCCTCTGGCAGAAATCTGTCACTGGAGAATGGAAAGTCATGGTGCTTTTAAGAGTACCACGGAGAAGGGGTGATTAGGCCTTTACTAGAGGCCAGATTGTGTTCAACCAAAATCCCCTTGTTCATGCAGAAGAACTTGACTCTTGTTTAGAAAATGTCTACGGAGTGAGATAAGCCTTTAAAACGTATTTATTTCTTATTTATTTTAGTGACTGGCATCGAACTCAGCACTTAGCACATGCTCTGTACATACTCATACATGGGTCCCCTCAGAAACTTCTGGAGGAAATAAGATCTGTTCAGAGCATTTCACTAAAGCAGAGAATTTAAAACTCACTAACAATGACCAAAGAGCCTTTTAGAATATATTCCCTAAATCCAACCTACAAAACAAAAACCACTTTTAAATTTAAACCAATCTTAAAGTTCAAATATATTGCAGAAAACCTAGAAAATCCCTAATTCAAAAAAGGAAAAAGAAAAAACCCAAAACAATAACTTTGATCTCTCAAGATCCCATGCCCTCGTGCTGCCAGCACGTTTAAAATCCATTCTTTCTGTCTTTTCTGGGTATGCCTGTGTATTTTTATGCTAAATAAAAATAGGATATTTTGTTCAATTACTTTTCTTGACAGAATTTGGACAGAGCTGTTGGTGTGAAAATAGCAATCTGTCCCCTTATTTATATATCTTCATAAAAGCTCTTTCTTCCTAACATGTGGTCTTCCAAAATGCATTACAAGGACCCAAAAAAGTAGCTTCATCAGGCTTGTTTTGTGCACCTTCTATATACAGCAGGTTGCTGAGGCTGAGGCTTCACCAAAAAACTGTGTATCCACTTCCCTGTCCTTACCTAAAGTGTAGCAGCCACAGGAACATGAGTACCCGGTTTTGAGCAAGCTCTCTCATTGTTCCTGGCATAGCCTTGGCAAACAACCCAGCCTTCCCTCACTTCAGTACACTTATGCACAAAACCAGGACATCTGACATTAGCTGTTCTCACACTTCCAGACCACAGAACTTGAGGCTTTGTTTAAAGTGGTGGTAAATGTGGCATTCCACCTGCTTCTATACTCTCCTCCCACTATCTCAAGTCGTTTGTTGTCAATCCTTCTCTGGTTTGGGGGATTAATATTTGAGATAACCTTTTCAGAGCCTAAGCATCTGGTACCAAGCCAGAAGAGCACAATATTGAGCCCTCCTTTTCATTTGTGCCATGGGGAGTGGGGGTATATTCTGTTACCATCTTACAATTGCCCTGCATCTTCCCCATTTCAATTTAGTCACCCAGAACAGACAGACTTCAGGATCCAGTTGACCCCATCACTGTCCTATTTTGGAAACTTCCAAAATCACAGAGGCTGAAATCCCATCTGTTTTGTAGCCATCATTTCTTAAAGTTGTTCAGTAGTTTGAAACCTCTCATTTTCTACGAGGAAACTCAGTTTACAGGGGGTCACATGAGAGCTGCACACAGGAAACAGTACAGAATTCAAGGACCCACCATTTGGGCAAAGCAAATATGTTCTAAATTCCACTCATGTCAGGTGCACACATGACACTTTTGTATGCACTTTTAATTACATTTAAAGACAAACATCCCCTTACTTTATACAATTATATAACAATTTATGTACCAAGTCATACTTTCCTCTAAATATTTCCACAGACTTCGGGGAGGCTGAAATGTCTTCAGGGAAAGAGTCATTTACATAGCCCATATTTGGTAATTAAATAGTAAACATTCATGACTACATTTCTTAGAAAAATTCTATTGGAATATATGAAATCGGCTGTTGAACATCTTCTCTAGAGCTAAAGAGTTTAAGAAGTGTCTTTTCATCTAATTTTAAAGAAAAAGATTAGATACAAATGCACCTTCTGATTATAGTTTCTGTCGTCTACCCCATTCTCTCTGTCTATGGAAATGCTATGTCTTGAGATTTCTGTAGGCAGTGGCAGTGTAGAAGGGGTCGTCTGCAATCTTTTACAACTGTGAAATGCAATTCAGAATACAGTACCTGAGAGTGAAGGAGGGGAGCCAACAGGAGTTGAAGGGTTTGACGAAAAGCTGTTGTTAGTGTGATCTGGAGAATAGATCTGAAAAGAGTGGGGAGGAAAGGATATTTTCATTTATTTTGCATACACAATGTTTATACAAGTATCCATGCAGTTCATTTATAATCCACGAGGCACAAAATGCATGCAGCACTCCGCTGTGCTAACAACATTCAACAGTGGAAAAAAAATGCAACAATAACTTCAAGTTTGCAAATGGATTAGGGTGGTGGTGTGTGAGGGTAGGAAAAGGAGCTGGGGTTAAGCCAACTTCAAGTCCAGGCCTTTTCCCATCCATCACTGGCTGTTTGGCTATGGCCAAGTCAAAGAGATGCTGCTTTCTAATTTTCCTTTCTTCCGTCACAAAACAAGAGGCTGGCAGTATTGGGTCTACTGTAATTAGGGCATTTGAAAGCAGGGCACAAGAGAGGCCAGATTAAATAAGTACTTTCACTTGGAATTCAATGCTGATATTCCTTGAGCTTATTTTATGTTCGCAATGGGAGGGAAAATGCAACTGAAGATGCAAACTTTAGAAGTATGAACTTCCTCTTAAAAGGGTCAATGGCCATGTGTAGCCTCTGAAGACAGTTCAAGGGACAGACAGGACTTGAGGTGAATGAACAAAGAATGCTATTTTGTTGTTCAGGAGCACACAAGAATTATTCAGCTCCAGCTTACTGGCAGTATAGGTGGGCAAAGCAGAGAAGTTAAGTCCCTCAGGTGCCAATGAATTGACAAGTCCCCCATGGACCTCAGCTATTGTCATTTTTTTTTTTTTGCAAGTAACTTTTCTAACTGTCTTGTGATTGACTCTTGAAGAGTCAGTCTTAGTTAGCCAATGGGCATCTATAATAGTTTAGAGATGAAAAAAATAGAAAGGGACACAAAAATCTGTGAGCCAAAAGGCTCAGAGAATATCTCCAGACCCTCACAGAGGGTGGCTGAACACCAACAGGAAAACAAGATCAAAGAAGCTAGCCAAAGCAGGTGACATCGCCTTCCCGAAAAAAATCTCAATAATCCTTATCCCCCCCACCCCCACCCCTAATCAAAGCTATTTGCATTTATTTTCTAAAATTCCATATGTCCACTTCTGATTAAAGTTCACCCTGCTACAAGCGGTGCCTTTGGAGTCCAAAGTCAATATTTCCTCACCGAAGCCAGGGCTTTTCCCAGAGCGTCTCCAGTCTGGGAGCTGCCTGCTGCCCCAGTTCCTCTATTTGCTGCAAAAACAAAAGGCAGAATATGAAAACCAGGCTGTGAGACGTCTAACAGTTTCCTATTCCTGGTCCATTTACTCACAATTTAATTGCATTTTTAATGCTAATTATAACACATTAATCTTTAATTAGCATTAATTTGTTTGCTGAGGTAGATGTCAAATATATTCATGTTACATTTTTTTTACAGATAAAATATAAACCTGACACCTTGATTTAAAGACAAAATGTTTCCCCTGCTATTACTTCCCCTAAGACGCTGAGTAGTTACTGGAGACAGATACCAAGCCAGCCCTTAGTGGTCATCATTGCTAAGAAAAATGTGACACGTGCAGGACTCCGAAAGTCCTCAAATTCTGACATTTCTTTATATATAATTGAATTATGCTCATGAATAATTTACACCTATCTTCAAATAACAAAAAAATTTGATAGACAGCAAAATGGAGCATTCATTTTGTAGTGGGTAAAGCATGAAACAAATCTGCAACTGGTCTGGCTAATGAAGAGAGAGAATACTTTTATTATCTCAAATACATATTCCATATATAAAAAGGTATTAATAATAATAATTCATATGTTCTAACATGTAACACAGCCAACTCCTTGATGAAGGTACTGTGCCATTAGAACTATGTGGTGAAAATGGACAGGGTGGTGTTAGGAGCTTTTCACTGACACACTGACTGGACTTGGGGGATGTTGCCTAACAGTCTCAACACTAGCAAACAGACTTAAGGATGATCTACTAATGTTTTGGGACAGTTTTTTTTTTTTTTTCACTTTTTTATGGAATGAGAAAAGGAATTATTTAGTCTATTGTTGAATTCAAACAAAATTTCACGGCACACTTCTATGATGTTTAAATTCCCCAGCCTTCTTGAATAGGAGACCCTTTTAGCTAATCCACTTGCACTCTCTCCTTGTAGACCTACAACATGATCATGACTCCAGTGGTCAAGCTTCTTCAGGTCAAACTTCATTCCCTGGACCTCTACTCAGTGTCACTAAGATGTTTGTGTTACTCTTCTACATCTACATGTTGGGCACGTCAGTTCAGTTATCACTTACATATGCTTTATTTGATAAACACAACTCCCACACAAACTCATTTGTTCACTCCTGGGACACCGAAAGGTGTCACCTGTATGACAAAACAAACATAGCATCTTCAGAGGCAGCAAACTTCTTCCTTTCCTATCACAAATGTAATAAAAGCAATGTAGAAAGGTATCAAGTAATTAAAATATTTAAGACTAAACAAAGCTGAAATTATTTCTAGTATGAAAATGAGAATTTCTAAATGAAAGACCTTTAAAAACTAAAGATAGTTCTAAAAGGACTATGATAAAGATCTGGAGACACAGAAAATAGATCTCACCAATACACATTACTACACTATCTGTGGGAGTGATTATCTTTTTCCCATCAAGCAATGTTATCCTTTCATTATTATATGTTTAAACAGATGTTGCAGTCAAAAATCATTTGTGATATTTCCCTGATTTTAATACAGATCTCCATGAGGTGAATGTTTATAGAAACACTGGGAAAAAAAAAAACCAAAACATTTTTCTAACCAAGAATCTAAACAAAAAACAGACAAGAACTTATCAATAAAAAACTGCCATAGCAGTAGCTTTCAGAAAATTGACTCTTATTAAACAATTTTTAAATGAAGATTATAAAATATCTCCCAGTCATCCATTTTTTTAGATTAAAAAAAAAAACAGGAAGACTTGAAAGAGCAAAAATGTATTCTAAGAGCATCTACAAAGAAAATTGTGTATCACATAAAATCATACTCTTAAAAAGTTAGGATGCTTTCCATATGAATTTAAAATCCTTAGACTTACTTATTTTATTATTTAATACATATCAATGTGTTGCCTTCATGATGTGTGTACACCAATATATTCCTGGGACAGAAAAGGTCAAAATGATGCTTTGACTCTGCTAGGACTGGAGTTAAGGAAGGTTGTGAGCCACCATGTAGGTTCTGAGGATTGAATCTGGATCTTCTGCAAGAACAACAAGGGCTCAACAGTGAGCCAAATCTCTAGCCCCAGTGTGATTTTTGTTTTAAAGCACTGGGCCTTTTAAACTAAGCTATTAGTGTCTTCTTTATACAAAGAGATATTAAGACTCAGGAAGTTGAGTCAAAAATAGAATCAACTCCTTACCTCATCTGGTCATAAAAATGTTTCAGAAAACTACAAAGGCTATTCATGCAAGCCACCGATAAGAACAGACTATTTTTTAACTTGAAACCATTTTACCTTGCAAGAGCTGGAGAGCCCAACCCAAGAGCTTAAATTTCAAAGCAGTTTACTGAGGATAATCTACTGTTTCACTGGGCATGCCTTTTGTTCTGTTCCAGGAAACACGGAGAGAGCACATTTTCAAAGTGAGCATGGTACACTCTTATTTGTGTGACCAATATATGAAAGGGCACATAGAATGGAGATACATTTTAAATTCTCAAATGGCATAATATTTGGTCTTGGTACTGAAAAATAGGTCATGTTTAGCAAAACATAGATAAAATCAGGCTTCAGTGTATTAGGACTTCATTACCATTTTAGTACCAAGTTTTTGTCAGTGTATATTGGTAGAAATCACTAGTGTCCATATGATAGAAATAAATATGAAACCCACTGTCTTTATGTATATCAACTTATTTTATTTGGTCCTAATTAATTTCTTTTGATCAACAGAAAAAAAACACAATAAACAAACCACCACCAACAACAAAACAAACCCAGCCTCTAAGTAGAAGTATGGCATAAATATGAATGGAAGATGAGCAATTATGAAAAACTTTGCAATTTTGCAGGAGGGTTTGATACTGTCAGTCACTCAAGTATTGTTCAGAGGGCTCAAACACAGGTGCTGCTGCTGGAGAGATGAAGCACACACAAAGGTTTCATATCCTGTGTTCGGTGGTGGACCACCCTCTGTTAGTCTCTGCTTTGGGGAAATGGCGATTCCCATCAGAACACACCCCAAACAAATACCAGGAGGAGTGGTGCCTGGGGATTGGCCCTGAGAATCAGAATCTGGAAACTATGTTTCCCTTTTATTGAACACCCATAACCTGAGGCAGGGAACAGAGGACATCAAAGGCAGAGGAAGTACAAGCCAGTGTGTCCTCCAGAGAAGGGTTGCTTCAAGATGATGCTCTTCTGAACTGTGTTCCAATGACCCTCATGTCATTAAAATGCTAAGGAGAAGCTTAGCAGCACCGTGAGTTTGTCTGCAAAGATGACTATGGGATGGAACATTGCCAATACTCCCCTATGTCTTTTAGAAGAACCTCTAACATGGGCTGGGATGCACTAAAGCCCTGTGGGAAGGGCTCCAGGCATTTCATGGGGGAAGGTGGGCCTCCTAACTGTGCAGGAAATGGTGGAGAGGCTTAAATCAAACTCATTTATTGCTCTCCATTGGTGGTCTTTGTAACAACGGACCTGACACTGCTGGATAAAATGTATCTTTACTCTTCAGTCTGTGCCTGGTCATCACCCAAATTCATCCGAAAGCTCAAGATCCTCATAAAAGACAGACTGGATATTATGTGACTAGTTTAATAAAATTACTATGAAACCAAGCCCTCTGGGGAAAAGGGACATAATGTTTCTACTAGAAAGCCACATCTCAACATGCTTCATGTCACACAAACATGTCAGGAGGAGTGAAAGTTGTAAGGCAGATTAATTCATGAACCAGATAGATATTTTAGAGTAATCTTTAACATATGTTGCATTAAATCAATCTTAGTAGCCTGTTCCTTCAACACTACTTGGTTTGAGGTTTAAACACATGGCAAATGCCATCTTTCTTTGCTCTCAGACAGCAAGCCAGTTAAAGATGGACAAAACAAGAGTCATTATTATAAAGCATTACATTGTTATATGCCCAATTCCCTGTGAGGGACAAGGAGGTTGTGTGGCCATCAAGTCTCAAACAGCATACTGTCAATGTATATAGATGGCAACTTGTAATTGGTGAGTTGTTCTCGGGCTTGAGGAACCTCCCTGACCTATGTGATAATAGAAGGTCCTCTCCCTCTTGATCCTGATCATTCAGAAAGGAAGAAGTAGGAATAAAGCAAAGTGTACAACCCTGTAGAAATCTCTGTTCTCTGCAGCTGGCATCTAGTAACTTCCTCTGTGTGCATAGTTGGATCAAGAGGATCCGGATGGTGCCACTTTCTGACACACACCAGCTGCTTGGCATTGAAAGGGTATTTAGGGATGAAGCACAAGGGATTCAAGTTAACTTCCTAAAGGTCCCTGGTCAGCTCCCACCTTGCCTAGGTGCTGAACCAGCTGAGCTACCATTGATCTATTCTGTACCCTCTTAACCCCATTTAATCCAGGGTGCTTCAAGAACCCTTCTAATCCAGAAATGGCTATTGTAAGCCACAAGGGAACTATTTCACCATGAATGGATATGTCATAAAAAACAAAACAAAACAAAACAAAACTCATGAATGTGTCTCAGGAGAACTGACATTGGGCTTTGAAAAGCAAAGAAAAACAAACCATCAAAGTTGAAGGCACGATCAGTGGTCTCAGCAAGAGAGATGACCAGCTATCCCCAGCTTAAGAGAGCACTTTCAATCTCTGAGATGCAGCAACAGACAAGAAGTGAGTTGCAGGCCTAGGGAGGCTGTGTCTTGAAATGCCAGTGCTCCTGTCTCACTCCTCATATACCACAAGGCTCTACAGACTTTAAGACAATGACTGACAACTATGGTAAAATATTATCACATGATCCAGAGACACAGGGCAGTCTTCTAAACCCAGAAAGCTTCCTCAAACATCAATGCTTTCAGAGAGCTCCAGTGCCTTGCAACTTTGTGCCAAAAAAACTTGAAAACTGGGCTGTCCATGTGTTAGTGCTCGAACCCATTCTTATGGCATTAGCACTCTTACTATTTTTTTTTTTGTTTTGTTCCCTACAGGATCATGTGTGTAATCTCAAACATGTGTCCAGCTATGTGTTCCTTATTTACCAATTATTTAATTAGTCCTGTTTGTTCTTTGAGATACAGGCAATGTAGTATTTCTTTATTTACTGCATTTCAGAATGAGTGAGTATATGCCAAATATTTTCAAAAGTCAACAGATGTATCCTATTAGTCCTCACTGTGTGTTAGAGAAGCACTCTGACATCAGAAGAGAAAGCTTCTCTCAGTGTTATACAGACATGCTGCCATTGGTGCCTCCTTCCACACACCAAACCAAATAAATTCTAAGGGAATTTTACACGAAGACACATCAGCACTGGCATACCGTGAGACTAAGGCTTATGACTGGATTTGATTTTCCTCTGCATTTGTACACAAGGAATTGGAAAGTACATTATTTTAAGGCAGAACATACTGGAATATTCAAGAACATTCTGCCTCAAAGTAGTTTTAAAGTGACTTTTGTATTTATGCAAATTTAATAAGGGTATTTTTTTTTCTCCATGAGGCTGAATATCCAGATGTACTTACTCTCTAAGAAATCATGATGGCTTTCTATATTTTCCCAATGGATTTTTGACAAGAATACCAATTCTTGTAAAATAATGTATGTAACAAATTTTCTAAGCATCCTTTGCCTGGGTTCTAAAATTTTTACATTTTTCTTTTAAAGTTGGAGCCCTTTTACTATTGTCTGGACCCTTAACAAGCCCATGAGGAGGCTTACACATAAGGCTAAGTTTATCTTCAGCATGCAGCTGGGCTCTTTGTAGGAGTCACCCATCCCTCTACCCAGCCCAAGTGCTGTATGTCCATAAGCTAATGGGGAGAGGACCATCTCAAACAAGCAAACCTTATTCTCATTGTACTGGGCAACAAAGCTGTCCAACATTCACAGAGAATAACCTGGACCACAATTTCTTTTAACCAGTGATGCATGTGTCAGTCACCTAAAGACTGAAGATCAAGTGTACACAGGTTTCTAAAAGAGTGCCCAAGTGTGTTTTCCTGAACTCGAAGGTCTGTTCCACCTCCATATCTTCCTTAAAAAGAAAATGACTCAGACCACGAATAGACAGGAAATCTGTCATGTACGAGGATGAATGACCAGCCATCCTTCGTAACCAACCTCATGACTGCAGAAGGGGCTTTCCATCTGTCAAACCACACTGGAGTGAAATGTGCCCCTATCAGTATTTCAGTTCTGCACTTTTCTTTCTTTCTTCTTGTTTTTCAAATCTGCCCAAACTTCACTGGTAGCTAATAAAACTTTCCCCATGTGACTTCTGTCCATAATTCTCTAAGGTCAGATTGTACAATGTACTTGTAAAAGTTCTCTTATGGAAAGTTCCAGAAACAGAAACTCATTCCTAAATTTGCTTCTCTGTGAGATGTGATAGGAGAGAACTGCTAGGTGGCTCATCTCAAGTGTGAAATAAATTACCGAATAGGCAAGCAAGGGCATTAGTTAGCCAGAAATTATACTTTAAAATTTAAAACCTTCACCAAAAACTCTCCTCTGTAAGTGATTTACACAATTGCCAAAGTTCAAAGAAAAAAACTAAATAAAAAGCTAACAAACAACAACAAGAAACTAAAGCAATAAACAGCAGCTTGATGTTTTCTCTAAAACATACCCTGAGTTTTCCAGCAGTGACCTTCTGGGAGTGATCTCAAAGGCCAAGCTATTATAGTTTGTATGTAGATTGTCCCCCACAGGCTCATGTATCCAAACACTTTGTTCCTAGATGGTGGTGATGCTTTGGAAGGTTGCAGAAACTGTGTGACATGGGGCCTGGCTGGCAGACACAGACAACTGTGGGCACACCACAGTGAGGACATCCTGGCCTTGTTTATGATCTTATCTCTGTTTTCTGATCCACTGAGATGTAATAATCTACACTGCAAGATCTACCCAGCAAGAACAAGGTCCCAGGTCATTCTAGGCTGTGTGTCTTCAAACCATGAGTCCAGATGAAACTTGAACTCTTCAGTCAGCCACTTGGTCATAGAACAGCAATCCAATGCACCTGTCAAGTGTGGCTTAAAGTGGAGCAGAAGGGGCTGTGACCAGAAAATACCCTAGTGCATCTAGATGTGCTATACACCAGGATGAGAAGCTTGCCAAGGCTGATCCATGGGTAAGAGGCTGCCCCCATCACCTACCAGTGTTTCCTCTTCCCTCAGAAAAACAATACTGGCAGAGATCCATCTGCACTAACGGACCACAACAGACATCAGAGGACATGAGTGGATGATGCATTTGGCAGTAACAATATTCCTGAGCCTAAACTTATTACAAAGCCCACAGGAAACAATTTCTGGTCCACTGTTACCCAGCCATCTCTCCAATGTGAACAAGTCCCATTTCTCTTCAAGGGCTCCATAATACTACATTCTCTGAAGGTTAAATTCATCTAGCTAATAAAAGGACTTTTAATTGGAAATTTCATATAAACAAGTCTTTGGAAGTCAGTGACATATCATGATTAGGACGTCAGCATAATGGTCAATTTCTGGAAAGTGGTGAATAACTGCTATTATGGGGCATCCTTTCCCTCATCTCATTGGTCTTCTATGAATAATCTTAAGAACAATTCACTTGCCCCCTGTTTGGGAATGTGAGATGCAATAGATTCTGGATCTACTCAAACCTTTATTTAACTTAATGACTCATAATGAAGAATAAAGCCAAATTTAAGTTTCTTGTTACCAAAAGGAAAAAAAAAAGTGACTATGGGAAAGCCAGTGATTATTCCTATTCAATACATTCACCTGTTCACTTGGTGATATGACAAATATTTATTGCCTGGCTGTAATTTCATTATGAGGAGAGAGAGAGACGGCCTTCATTATTCAACGCTGTGATGGGACACTGGCATCTGGACTGGCATGTGCATCACTCACCCATTATACTGTCTGTCCCGTTGGCAGGAGGTGTGCAGGAAGAGGTGCTGTAATGGTTTGTGCCACTACGATGGAACGTGGACATCGGAGGGAGACTGGAGTTGATGTCTGCTGAGGAGTGGGATGGGTAGCTCTGCAGCAGGGGGCAGAAAGGAGGCTACATTCAATCACAGTATACTTAGTTTTCTGATACTTCTTTCAAAACTCACCATATTGCAAGGGAGACTCTTTCAGAATCTCAAAACAGTCAAGCAAACATCCTGCTTATACCTGACAACATTCATTTTCTAAACAACCAAATGCACATAGATCCAAAGTTGATTTGTGGTTACATCAAATGTCAAAGAATATCATAGCAACCTAGGGCACCAAGAAAAGATGATAAAAAACCCCAAATCATGGTTTAAAATATCATTCCATACACTTCAGAATTGTACATAACGATTTCTGCTATTTTTCTGTAGAAAAACACTACTCTACAGAATGAATACATTACACAGATCTCCAGAGTTCACGTTACATCGGACCCTGGCCTCTAGCCACTACATGGCAAAGTAACAGGAATATTCTTCTTTCCCAGTGGGATCATCTTGCTGAATAAATCTCAGCATCAAGAACAAGACAGGAAATAAAAAGTTTTAAAATAATTAAAAGCTAATTCTCTCTGAAGTATGATGGTAGGAAATCTTACTAGTGGCTTTGATGACTTGACTTGGGATCCAAAGGCTTGACTATGCTTTACTTCACTGTGAATTCCTGCTTTGCATGCTTCATATGTTATTTAGCTGATTATGAAGGAAGAACATCTTTAAAGGGTCACTTGGCTTCAAATTCAATTGCTGTATCAGTTGTTCAAATGATTTAAGGTGGCACATTAGTTGGCCTGTACCCATCACTAAAGAACATGTGCATTTACAAGGACACCTCAAGCTAATTTCTCCCAAAGCAATCAAACAACAACAAAAAACCCAGTAGTAGAAAATTGCCTATTTTTGTTTTCATAAGTACTTGGATGTGCTATACAGATATGTTAAAAGAAAAAATATGTAAAGATAAAAATTTTCCTGGCATGTGAAAAATTAATAGTCTACAAATTTTAATAAGTCATTATTATAGATGCATTTAATTATTTAATTTAAAAATAGAGACTGGGCAATGGATCATTATTGTCTCATGTCTAGAGATGCTTCCAAAATTGGTTTTAAAATAGAGCTAGTAGGTACTGTAAACACCATAAGTACTAAAATTCAGGTATTTGTTCATAGGAAGGAAAGTGGTTTCTTGGTGCTGGCCAGTAAGCCCCTCTCTTTGCTCACCACTCTCTTATGAGTTGAAACCAGTTGAACCTGCATGCTACACTGTGCCATCTCACACTCATTCATATGTCATCCATTGCTTGCTGTTCAAGTCCATTCCCATAATATGTGAACTCCCTTAAGGGGAGGGGATGGAGCTCATACCTCCTCATGTCAGTGGATAAGTAGTAAAGATACAATGACAGTACATATTCAGCGGACTGAAGTATGACTTATTGGAAAGACTACCAAACAGTCCAGGTCACGCATCTACATTTCAGAGCTGGGTCTGCTAGGGACACATGAATGTCTTTGAAAATATCACCTCCATGTAACAAGATAGATAAGCTTAGAAGATGACGATGAAAAAGGTAGAGGTAATGCACTTGTCCCTGGGCCTCTTGTTAAAACTCATTTATACTCGGGACTTGACTCTCCCAAGTTGCCCATACAATGTTCTCTAAAGATTAATAGAGTGGGGGCTACTCTACAGTACAAATAATAAAAAAAGACTAGATAGGATACAGGACTTGGAAAATAAAACTTGTAAGAGTTGGGACATAGCAAATTCTGCTCTCCAGATAAAAGATTATGATAGCGATACAGAGAATAAAGAACCACGTGGAAGAGAAGAATGAAAGAGAGAAAGATGACATGACTGTACTTTTATATAGCAGTATTGCTTGCTGAGTTTTGGCAGAAACAAAACAGGGATTTCAAAGATGCAAAAATATCTAATGATTACAGTAATTAGATGTAACAGGGGAAAATCATAAGTGAGACTCTTTGGACCCTTCTAACTTTATGGAGGATAATTTAGGATATGACACACAGAGGGTTAAGGCTAAGTGCAGACAACATGAACAAAAAACAATCCCCACAGTTTAATGGAGAAACCAATGCAATCCACACTAAATCAGCTATTGTTCTTAGAGACACATAGACAATTAGATGCTGAAACAAATTAATGAAATTCATTACAAGATTACTTTTCAATGAGAAGTATCTTGAAAACTAACATTACTCAGAGAGCATAAATACACCAGCACCGAGAACGTTAGTGATGGATGTCTCTTTCAGAGGATATGGGGATCAACTCTAAGAGATATTCATGATTTCTTTCTTCAGCTATTAACATCCACATTCTGCTTGCTATAAAAGTGTGAGGGGAATGTGGTCAGTTGAAGTTTCATGGCCTCTCATATCCATCCACACTGTTAATTTTTTAATTCTGGCACCCAGCTTAGAATCTATTAATCACAAAAGTGTTACAAACATTCACATTGGTGATGTTTGTTACTGATGTGTGGCTTGGTGATATGAAGATTCAAAAATCTAAGAACTGGTAGTATATGCTAAAAATAAAATCATGCTGTAGGCTAAATTAGGGTTTCATAGTCTTGGCCCTCATGGCCTATTGTGACAGATGTTTCATTGGTACAGGTCTTTACTGTGTGTATGGTTACTAACATCCTCTACCTACTGAACTGAAGTAGCATCTATATCCTAGCTGTAACAACAAACATGTCTCTAAGCATTGTCCAATGGTTCCTGAGGGTAACCTTTAGCCCAGTTACAAAATACTGACGCACAAAAATAAAGACAGCAGAACTTCCTTTATGCTAAAATTTCAGATTTCCTTAGAACACTTCAGTATGTAATGCTAAAGCTATGTGTCAATCACATCAGGCAATAAAGACTCTATCCTACTTTTTCAACCATCTTGGCCAAATCAGTCCAAAGTTAAATTTTCTATAAAGACCAATTCCAAAGCTTAACCACAAACTCCATTCATCAGGGTGGTTCTGTGTATATATATCTGCAACAAGCAGAGATGAGCTATGGGGTTCAGTTGTAAAAGCCAAAACTGTCAAGGGATTTAAAGTCTTAAAACTGGTAACTGGACAGATGCAGGTGAAATGCATGGAAATGAAACTTCCTAATTGCACAGTCTATTATAACATGGCTAATGATGTTTCCAAAATGTTTTACCTCTAGAGATAATATGGCAGCGGTCAAATTATACCCAAAATAATCCAGGGAAGGCTCTCTTCCTCATAAGTTAGCTCCTTTCAGAATGGGATTAACCAAATGCTACAGAACGGAGCTGTAGGGAACCATCACTATTTTCAAGATAAAAGATGCTGGCTGCTGTTGTATATTCAAATTATTCCCAATCAGTGTCAGAGTCTTCAAAGTCACTTCAGAGAGAGATTGTCATATGGTTAAATACTGAAATTACAATGATAACTAGATGTAATAATTCAATAGTTTCACTCTCAGGGGAAAAACTCATTAGGATACATTACCAGAGACTTTATCCATTTACCCTTTAAAGCAAAACTCTTACTCTCTGAGATCTGCTATATGATCATATTAAAAATGAGAACTGGAGTTCTGTGATGGACATGTGGCTTTACATGTGGCCCACTGAGATACTGCTTTAAAATGAACTTTCTTTCTTGACGATGACACTGCTTTGATTCATTAAAACTTTTTCCAGGGGGCTAGAGAGATGGCTCAGAGGTTAAGAGCACTGGCTGCTCTTCCAAACGTTCTCAGTTCAATTCCCAGCAACCACATAGTGGCCCACAATCATCTATAATGGAATCTGATGCCTTCTTCTTCTTCTTCTTTTTTTTTTTTTTGTGTGTGTGTGTATCAAATAAAGAAATCTTAAAAAAAAACACATACACACACACCTTTTTCTAAAGTGACTTCTGATTTGAAATACATTTTGGGCACCTGAGCATAGTTTAAAGGCTTCCTCCCCATGCCATGAACTTTGGTGGGATAAAATCATATCACAATGCAAAATTATAAAATAAGAAAAGAAATAACTACAGGGGAAAGGAAAATAATGTGTGGACAAATCTTCCAAGGACTGAAATTCAAACATTTAACATAGTATTCCAAACTTTAATTTGCCATCATTACTTCCCTGGTTTTGATTATGAGCCCTAAGGAAAGTAGGAAATGGTAGTGGATAAGTAAAAATGTTACCAAAAGACATTCTATTATTATTACAGTTTACATTTCTCTAAGCTTTCAGTCAAATGTCTCCAAGTATAGGGTGGGAGAAGAGGAAATCTGAAACTCAGTGATTAGCTATTTGCTGAAAATGTGCTAAACCTGGAGATAACAAACTGGCCACTCCCATCACTACCACCTGTTCCTCAGGAAAGTAAAAGCTAAGTGACCACAACATCTGGAGCTCTGGGACCAACTAAGAGTGGACTTTTAAGGGTATCAAAACTTTTATTTCTAGAATCTTCCAGCCATCAGAGAAGAATATAAAGCCCCTCCTCCTTTTTCTATATATGCAGTGGTTGAACAAAGGAGAGAACTGATCACAGGAATCCAGAAAGAATTTCTCTGGTCAGGACAGAGGAAAAAAAAGTAATAAATGTGAAATAAGGAAAGGAGAGGAAAAACAGCAAGAAGAGAAGTGCTGAAGTCATAATCATGGACCATAGACTTTCTGTCACATCTGTGAGGTTTGAAGGTGTGTGTGTGTGTGTGTGTGTGTGTGTGTGTGTGTGTGATGCATGTGGGTATGAAGGTATATACAACTGTGTGTGCACATGAGACCAGAGCAGAATTTTGGATGTCTTTCTCTATTACTCTCTACCTCATTGCATTGGGACTGGTTTTCTCACTGAACCTAAGGCTCCCCTTTTTACTAGACAGCCTACCTGGCCCAGCAAGATGTTGGTATCATTCTATATCCCTTCCCTATCTCCATCTCCACACACAGGTGTACCCACTGCTGGGGTTGCAGGCGCACACAGGTGTACCCGGCTATTGACATGACTGCTGAGGATATCTCATGCTTACAAGTACTCAGGCCTACTGAGGCATCTTCCCAGCCTGTGGATCTTATTTTTAACTGTACATTAATGAACAACGAACTTGAGTCTCATGTGACCTACATCCCATACCCAACTCCTGATCTAGACATTTTTCTTCTACTTAATGATATATTTAACTACATATGTAGATTCTTGGCTGTGGTAGTTTTTAAGCCTAGTGAGAGTCAGATGCTTGATTCTTCTGGGACAAGGAAATACACTATACAAAGGTGAGTAAGCAGAAGACATGGAAAGAGTAGAAAAGCCTTACTAAGGAAAAACTTAATATTATACAAGCCAGCAGCTTTCACTGGGTTGTTCATCGAAACAGAACATGAGTGGCACTTGTGTGGAATTAAAATTCAAAATCCCATGTATGTGGCAATTCCACAGTTTCCTATCCCCAACAATACTAAATAAAAACATAAACCCTTTCCTTGTAGTAGGTCACAAAAGGTCAAAGCTGACATGGAAACCCCTGTGATCGCAAATCTTTCTCACTCTGCCCTTAGCAGAGCATTCTTTAGAATTTTAGACAGTAAAAAATGCAAGGCACTGCCATTGCTGAAGCCTGGCACTCAAATCCACTGTGTTTATGAACCAAAGGAAGCTGACATCGCCGTAAAGAAAACAGAACAAAACACAATAAACAAAAGAACAATGACATAGAAGCTCTACAAGGTTTACAGAGGTGATCCGCTTCTGTTGAGCCTTTGACCACAGAAACAATAAAACTCTAAGAATAATAGGCATGAGCTATTTTTGCCTCTTTGCAGAGTCCTTGTGTACACAGAGATGAAACTCAGAAACTGGCGGGTGCTCACCCCATCCTTCCTTACCAAACGTTCATGTGGATGCAGGCTACAGTAGCTGCTAGACTGTGGAATATGAGAGGAATTGCCCAACATCCCTCCATAGCCAGGCTGATTCATTCCACTGGAGGAGCTCCAAGGGTCACTGCTGTGATGGCCATCTGTAAAGGACAAAGAAAACCATGACTTTTCTGAGGCATTCAGCCTTGCCTTTTAGAATAGGGTTTCTTCATATACTTGAAAAATAACCTCCTGTTGTGTATTCATCTTTGTGTTGCTTTGCTGATTACATCACAGGACAGTCATCACTATTTTTTTTCCCAGAGAGGCTTTTTATATTGTCAAACAAACAGAAATATTTGAGTTGGTATTCTTAGTAAAATTTCAACTGGAAAAGAACAGAATCTTTCTGTGCAGAATTATATCGTCAGCAAGGTAATTCATGACAAAAGAAACAGTTCTTAGAAACCCCTGACCCCTGCCTTTTATGAAAGTCATCTAAAATGTTAAACCATTCCCAAACTTTGAGGTGAAAATAAAATGGTTGAGACATTCCAGAGTTGGCAGGGTTGCAAGTTTTAAGAGACTACATCGAAATGACTACTGGAAAAGAACAACCCAGATTTAGAAGGTTGGATTTCATTCTGTGTCATGCATAACACAGATAATTAATGTTGGGATTACCTTACAGTAAGTGGGGAAGATATTTTGGTCCTAGGTCATTTTGGAATTTGGTTTATATGTACATAGCTATCTTAAATCTGTAGGGGCAATGTGGGGAGTATATGCATGTCTTAAGATAGATATTTTAAAACAGGAAACATTGACAGACTCTGGATTTGATGAATATATGAGGTAAAGGAGCTTGAAAATCATAAAAGGTATTGTTTTAAAATCTCTTCTATTGTGCAGGTAATCCTTCCTATTAACAGCAGAATAGAAGCACCCCTAAAGATTCCTTCCACTCCCTGGCCCTGTGGTTATATAAATTGCAATTGTTTCATTTTGATTTCTCAAACGAACCTAAGGGCAAGAAACAGCCTGAGCCACTGCTAATCCACCTGCCTTCCCCTGTTCTCAGGAGCTGAACAGGACTGATTAAGTATTGGGTCAACACCAGCTCACCAGCTTAACACTGAACTTACACAGGTATGTCTTGTTGAAAACAAGCCCATTTTTACAGTAACATGTATGTAACCACAGCCTTTGAAATCAGGCAAATTTCATCTGACAGTTTATTTCATAAAGCTGGGGTTTTTTTCCCTATGAATTTTTTAAATTCTGAAGTTAGAATTCCAGGACCTGTCTGGTTGGAGAACACAAAGGGAAAGATGGTAGATTTCTACCTTTAAGACCCATATAAGCAAACTCATGTTTGCAATTTTGACAACTGTAGACTTGTAACCAAAAGACGAAAAGTGAAAGCAAAAATAAGAGATCATGATAGCAAG
Organism: Cricetulus griseus; assembly: GCF_003668045.3. Lineage (NCBI taxonomy): Eukaryota > Metazoa > Chordata > Mammalia > Rodentia > Cricetidae > Cricetulus > Cricetulus griseus. Next base: position 169,845,300 of record NC_048595.1, read on the forward strand.
TTTTAAATATGTCTATGAAAATCCCCTATTACTCTTCTGCATAAATACATGTTCATCCAAGTCCTGATAGGATCACCTTGCACTTATTTCCCAGAAGGAACTGATGTGTGTGACAGAATCATCGAGCCACTGTTCCCATGATCACCATTTGGGAAGTCAGTATCTTCAAAAAGGGAACTGTTTTTGGTGTGTGTGTGTGTGTGTGTGTGTGTGTGTGTGTGTGTGTGTGTGTGTATGCATGTGAATATGTGCAAAAATATATGTGTGATCATGCATTCGGAGTCCAGAAGTCATTTTTTTGAGACAAAGTCTCCTACTGAACCTGGAGCTTTAAGGTTTAGTTAGCTGGATGGCCAGCAAGATTCAGGGATGCACCTGGCTCTCCCTCCCTAGGTATGTGTGAGCACAGAGGCATCTGGAATCTATATGGATGTTGAGGGTCCAAACTCAGGTCCCTATCTCATACAGCAAGCACTCTCCTCTCTGAGCCATTTCTCCTGACCCAAAGTTAACATTTCATATACTTTAGATCTTGTATGGAATACAGAAGTTTAAATGTCACCTTAAAATTAAATATGAAGTTCAAGACCACTAAAAGGAGTGTGCATTTGACAAATAAATTAGGAATATGTATCACTGAATAAGCATTTTCCTGAAATATTCTGACAACGCGATGCATGGTGTGGCAATACACTTAGGATTGTTAACACAGCGTACTCTACTCCACGCAGACTTATAAAAATATGTATTTTACATAAATTATGCTTTTCAGAGTAAATTAATATTTATCACATCTCATGATCTTGGCATAATGTTGTTTTGAAAGAATAGAATTAGATGTGTGCAAATTAATTGTGCTCATCATAAATGTCAACTGAAGTTTTTTTTGAGTATTCATATGCAGAAAAACAAATCTGTTCCCCATAGTTTCTGGGATGTATTATGGAAAGACACAAAGTCTACCTGGCCTCTTTGCTATGTGCACAGTTCAAGACAGCCAGTTCCGCAGTAATAAAGAAATTTTATTCTTCTGTTCATTTTCTAATAAAAACATGATTATTGACAAAAAAAGTCCTTGAGTTGGCAGCATCTGTAGGACAATTTCTTCCACCTTTTATAGCTGAAGGCAATAAGCCCATTGTCATGGCACAGAATGTATTCAAGTGTTACAGACTGTGTCCCTTTGAGAGTTACACCCAGGTCAGGTCACAAACATAGAGGAGACCATGAGGTCAGTAATGTGTGGAACAAATTCTCCCTGATCCTAAGGGATCCATTACATTTTATTTTATAGACTTTCTGTAGAACTTCACCAGCAATTTAAATGAGTTGGTATTACCACCCCAAGTGTATTCTCATTCCCATGTGTCACTATCCTCAGAGTACTGTCCGTTTGCATTGTGCCAAGGTATATTCAAGTAAGGTACACACATCCAGGAAGAAGGAATAGGAGTTGTGTATACACAGAAGTTCTTAGGAAATCTCACATCTAACCTCGGAGTAACTTGGGACTAAGATTCTCATAGTTTTAAGTATCCTAGACATGGCAAGGATGGAAGGCATAGCTCGTTTCTCTTTCACCATTTGTGAAGTAGCTAGTGCCATTTTGATCAGCTTGGTCTTTTCCAGTTAGCAGGGAGGAGCTAAGTGACCAGTGGCAATAGTATAGGCTCCAGGGTTATATAACCATCTGTCTTTTAACTAAATATGATGGATAATTTAAAGAACACATAGTCATTATGTATCATGAAGCTGAAATGCCCCGGCCATGTATCCCTTATACCTGAAACAAGCTTTCTTTTACCTTAAATCAATTAGTATGTCTCACTGTATAACATTCCATGTTCCAATGGGTCACTTATTCTTAAATGGAACCCTTGTTCTCACTTATACATTAATAAATGGTTAAAAATTTTAAGATGGATAGACCCATGGGGAATCTCTTTCCTCTTGGCTAAATGAAAGCTCTCCAAAACATAGCCCAAGCTATGAGACATGCTTAAACATACACATGTTTGGCTGATGGCAGAGATACTGAAGACCAACAATCTTGGAAGACCAAGAAAACATTTGATTTGTGAGGCCAAGGAATTAAATTTTAACCCATTCGAGGTCAAAGGGCTTTAATGTAAAAGAAAAACCATTTTAGGTAACTTTTAATTAATTAAGGAATTCAATTCCTCAGAGAGGAAACACCTCTATCCCCATCCACACTTGTCTATGATTCCATTTCTTTTGCCCTGTACATATAACACTAAAGGGCTCAAGGATTTCCCAGCAGGCAAAGAAACACCTTACCTTGCATGAAGAAGGAGCTAGGGAAAGTGCTGGCCGCTGGTTTGGAGGAAGGGTAGCCTGGCGAGTCCCTATTGTAGTCGGCAGTACTTGCTGAAGGAGCATAGACCTGGGGAAGGAGATCCACATGAGTTTTGCTTTCTACATTGATCAAAGAGTCTCTACATTCACGATTTGGTAAGAGGCTGGCATGAAACATAAAAGTTCGAGGCTGTAAGAGTCTAAGCCTGATCCAATGCTAGAAACACTGACTCCTTTGAATGCAGGGGGAAAAAAGTTCTGTGTATTTGTGTTAACATAAAATAATCAGGTATGCGATTTTCCAGTCCAGGCGAGAACACTGCAAACCATGTCTAGTAGTAAATACACTCAGCAGGCCACAGAGTAGCCCCCTGTCTACAGATTCCTTTCATTTTCAAACACAGATGGCCCATGAACATGTTAAGAGAAAAAGAGAAAAGTTCTGTACACAGTCTCTCCCAAAAGACAGACCAAACCTACCTTTCAATTAAAATTTTCACTTGCAATGCAGGAGGGAGGGAGGAGGCAGGCAGGAGGAAGAAAGGAGGGATGAAGAAGGGGGAAGGGAGGGAAAGAGAATGAACATGAACCAAGAATAAGCATATATATATATATATATATATATATATATATATATATATCTGTTACATCCACACAGTGTCTGCAGAGATGTACATAAAAGGCCATTAAGAGCCTGGATCAACATAAGGACCACCAACAATCAGATGTACACAGGAAGAGGGGCTGTCTTTTTTTAAAGTGCTTATTATATTTGTGTGTACAATAAACTTTAAAAGTGTGCCAAAACCCTAATTTACTTAACATTCATTTACTAAGCCTCATGAGACTCGGGGAACCAGTTCCTTATAAAAATAGCCCTCATGTTTTCTTGTTTATGTTTCCTTGAAGCAGGACAGCATCACAGCAAAGCATAAATTCATAAGGTATAGTTTAACTTTAATTGGTTCTCTCCCTTGCCTTTTCTGCTAAGTATACTTTTTTTTTTTCCTTTTTTAATTCCCATTTTCGTTTGCTCTAAAAGTTCCTCTCCAGATGGTTGGAAAGACTGAACGGCTCATCCTCTTGATGAAAATGGATACCTTCCTGCCTCCATTTTGAAGCAGGCAGCGGCTCACAAACTTGGCAGTGAGCCTACACTGATATTCACAGGTCACAGTGAGAGGAGAAGAAATTCACCAACAAAAAGGCTGCGGCGGGATTACAAAAATAAAAAAAACTCCATTTTGCCACGTACAATAAACAAACACCCTAAAAATTATATAATTCTCTCGGCACATCCTTGACTCAGAAAGTGTAAGCGTTAATACCAGGTTTAGGATTTCACAAAGGGTAGGTCCACAGAGACAGATGTGGGAAACGTGCATCTGCATCCATACATCAAATAAATGCTCCACACGCCCTTGAAAATCTGGAGGTCCTGGATGTTAAACAAAACAAACCACACCAGAAAGAGTCACTAACGCTGTGGACAGCAAGCATGCTTCCCCCTAAGTCCCAGAGTGATTTAAATACCGCTTTTCATAGTTTCTCATTTTGTAATTTTCTCTACTTCTTAAATGTATGGATGGTAATTTATTCCTGTTTCTACAGGGTTCATAATCAGGGGCTGAAGGTAGCCCCAAATCATTCCTGGAGTGCCTTTAAGGAACAAAAAGTACCCTTTAGGGCAGGGGGCCAGCCTGAGGCTTTCCTAGGAACAGAGTGAACAAATAGGTAGGGTGCTACTGCATGACTCAGAAAGGTCTCAGGAGGAGGCTAAAAGGATGCAAAAAAGGTGTTTTCAAGAAAAAGGGTAAAGTGACCACTCAATGACCTCATTCAAATGACAGAATGGGCACCAATGGCAGTAGTATATTCACATGCCTGATACGTAGCTGGCCCTTGAGTCTTAATGTAAGCTGACTGTACTCAGTTTATCTTCCACATTTCAGAAATCAATACATATTTACTGGGAAAAAAAGGCATCTTCACACTGTTCTATTTCATGTGTGTTAAAAACAACAGGAATCAACTCTTTGAGGATGAATTTATAGTTTAATTTTGGTAACTACCACTACTATGCTTAAACATGAACAGTAGAATGCCAATACTATTTGATCATATTAACATGGTTCATCTCTCTCTCTCCCTCTCTCTGTCTTTCTCTTTCAATTTTGGTGAAAACATTTAAGACCTTTTGGGTAAGATAAGATTTTTTTCATTAATTTTAGTTATATATGAGAAAGCTATTTTGATTCTGAATTATGAATAAATTAAAGTAGCTAAGGGTAAGATTGTTTAGGTAAATTCATGAATACTGCCTGCTTGTGAAAGAATATCTACAAGATGAAAACATTTTAGCATATACTACAATATCTAATTTCTGATTTCCTGATGCTGTAGCCAATTGGAGATTTTGTTTTTGGTTTGTTTGTTGTTTGTTTTGGATTTTTGAGATAGTATTTCTCTATTACGTAGCACTAGCTGTCCTGGGATTCAGTATGTAGATTACGCTGGCCTTGAACTCATAGATATCTACCTGCCTCTGCCTCCTAAGTGCTGAGATTCAAGGCACTGACAGAGCACTTTTTTTTTTTCTTTTTCCCGAGACAGGGTTTCTCCATGTAGCTTTGGAGCCTATCCTGGCATTCGCTCTGGAGACCAGGATGGCCTCAAACTCACAGAGATCTGCCTGCCTCTGCCTCCCGAGTGCTGAGATTAAAGGTTTGCACCACCAACACCCAGCCCAAAGCACATTTTTAATGTTTTTTTTTTTTTAAGGTAATTTTGGTGTATCTTCTAAAACACAAAGTTGTTTATAAGGCAACTTAGACCCTACTCATTTTCCCTTTGGATTCCATATTTTCTTGTCTCCAATGTCATTTTAAGGCAAACAGTTTTTAATTTTTGTATGTTTTCAAAAGTTGAAGAGACCAATGGATTTATCTGCTTCCACTTGCCACATTTTATTTATTTACCTATAGCTGACTGATGGAGATGAAATCTAATGCATGGTACATCCTAGGGAAGCATTCTATCACTCAGCAACATGCCAGCCCCCCTCCCCACCCCCCCGTGAGGTAAAACATGAGTTTTAACCATCAGAAAATTTAAAGTGGAAGTTCAAGGAGCTGTCTCAATATGTGGAACTTGTTAGAGCTACACAATTAGTTTTTATTCTTTATTTTTCATCATTTGATAGACACTGTCACTTAAAATGGTAGTGAAGGTCTGAGAGGATATCTACATGAATAGCAATAATAATGTTCACACTATGTTTAATGTTTCAAATTCAAATGACAATGACAGCCAGTGGGCTGCTGTACTCTTTCTACTTTACTCAATTATTTTGTCAGTTTCTCAGTTCCAAGCGGTCTATGTGGAATTTTCCATAAGTAGTTTCATGACGATATTAATTTCAATAAGGCCTCATATATTTGCCTTCTTATTATTTTTCTAGTTCTGTAGAAAGATTACTTACCTAACTGGAATTGTTTTTAACAAGAAAAGAACAAGAAAAAAAAACAGGCCAATTTCAAAGGAAAACTCCAACATCACTGCAATATATTTATGGGACCCCAATAAGAAGGCAAGGAAAATATCATGAGAAACATACTTGCCCAGAAAGACAACTTAGATCAAGACAGATACTGGATTCTACCCCCCACCCCAGAAGGAAGTATGAAATATTGCCAAATTGGAACTGGGGAATATTGGCTGGAGCTGACAGGCTATATCACTCTTCCACTGAAATCATTTGTTGAATAAAAGCCTCATAGAAAATTAGTAGTATAATATACTTCACATCAAAGGTTAATGTCACCATCTTCTCTCAATTTAAAGTAAAGTCGTAGAAGCCACAAGCTTAACAAAGATCTGTAGATAACACTAAACCACAGATTGATGGAAATATAAAAATGGTTTCATTCTACAGATAGAATTTCTATTGTAGCCAGGTGGTGTCGGAGGCACATGTGGTTAATCCCAGCACTCACGAGGCAGAGGCAGGTGGATCTCTGAGTTCAAGACCATCCTGCCTGGTCTACAGAGTGAGTTCCAGGACAGTCAGGGCTACACAGAGGAACCCTGTCTCTAAAAACCAAAAACCAACCAAACAAACAAACAACAAAACCAATAACAACAAAAAGGAATTTCTATCATAATTTGAGAATTACAAGAAGGCACGTTAGCTGGGCTCAATGATCCTTATTAGCCAGCAAGAAAATGATAAAAGTTTTTCTGTTCAATGTATGTATGTATGTATGTATGTATGTATGTATGTATGTATGTATGTATATCAAACAGGAGCACCCACCCACAAACCAAGGGGAGGAGGTGTGTTTCCTACCCTTCCCTCTCCTGGCCTATGGTTTCATTTAGGGAGATTTAAACATAACAAAGGTTATATTGTTCAGGACCTCTTGTGGAAGAGTTTTGTGGTAGAAGTTCACAATATAATTCTAACTTTCATAATGATGAGAAAAGGTGGCACTGTCAACAGTACTCTTCACTTCACAAAGCTGAAAAAATGCTAAAGAGGTGAAATATACTAACCCAGATGAGCCTGAGTCTGACTGTGAGTTCTATCACTTTTAACCTCTCTCATCTCCAGGTTCCTCTCTGTAAAATGGGAGCAACAAGACCTACTATGCAAACTTATGAGAAGCAATTGGTAATTTGTGTGTAAAGTAACTAGAATGGATCCTGACACAAAGTGGACATGCAAAAAAAATAATAATCAAGCACTTGTGTTCAGGTTTTGTGGTCATTATTTTTATTAAGCATTCAAATGTGACTTAGAACAGTTTGCTTTTCCCAATGAAAAGTCGTCTAAGCCACAGTAATAAGGCAGAGAGTAGAAGTGCACATAAAAGTCTAGATTCTATTAAAACCAATTCTTCCTTCCCTTAAAAAAACTTTTAATGATTTATTTTTATTTTATGTGCATTGCTGTTTTGCCTGTGTGTGTGAGGGTGCCAGATCTCCTGGAACTGGAGTTACAGACAGTTATGAGCTACCATGTGAATGCTGGGAATTGAACCTTCGTCCTCTGGAAGAGCAGCCAATGCTCTTAACTGCTGAGCCATCTCTCCAGCACCCAATTCTTCCTTCTTAAAGATGAGACATTCTTTATTTTTACATCTCATTTATTTTTATATATTTTAAACTCTAATAGAATGATGTAATTTTTCCTTTTTCCCTTTCCTCCCTCCCACCCCTCCCATGCACCTACTCTCAAACTGATGGACTATGAATGACACATACTCATACATGTACATGTATGCAAGAATATGTAAACACAACATGATGAATCCATTTTTGTTGTCTGTGTGTAGGACATGACATTCTTAACTATCAACATGAGTTTCACTTTTGTGATAGTTTACAGAAAGTTTTGTGGGATCTCATGAATCTTTTTTTCCTCTACACTAGTTTTATTTTCATATTATAAGGCATGCTTATGGCGAAACCATGCATATGAGAAGTAATGTGCTTCCTGCAAGGGAAACTGTGACTCAAAAGACCAGAGAGAAATGGCTTCAGACCCTGCAAAATAATGGTTGGTGGTCACTATATTGTAGAGAAGGTCTTAGCTGTCTCTTAATGTTACTACCCATTGGTGACTCTGCAAGTACAATGTGAATATGCAATTTCTTTTATTTATTTATTTATTTATTTATTTATTTATTTATTTATTTATTTATTTTTGGTTTCTCGAGACAGAGTTTCTCTGTGTAGCTTTGGAGCCTATCCTGGCACTCACTCTGGAGAGCAGGCTGGCCTTGAACTCACAGAGATCCGCCTGCCTCTGCCTCCCCAGTGCTGGGATTAAAGGCGTGTGCCACCAATGTCCGGCGTGAATATGCAATTTCTAAAGAGAATTGTAATAGCTGAAAGTGCATGAGGCAGTAACAGAAACAGCATGATTTCAGAGTCTTAAAGAGAGTTACTGTACCATTCACAAGGAACAAAAAAATACTGCATTAAAATAGTGCCACAGATGCCCAAGTGCTGGCTACACTCATTCAGAGCTCAGACCTTGAAAGATTTTACACATGTTCTCAACTATGACGGTCAAACACTCACATAACAAGAGTTTAGCATGTGCTTTGGGGTCTGTTGGCCTCCACATGGCCTTTAAAGTCTCCTAGCTGACCAACTCATCACTCAACAGCAAGGCAGACTCTCAATTCTTATACTCTTCTCTTTCAAGGACCTGGGTCTCAACTACAAGAAAGAATAGCTCACAGGCAGGGTTGTATGCATATTAATAAGATTGAGACATACAATGTTAGTTTCTATGTGACCAAGTTAAAGTGAAATTGTCAGCTGACCCACAGATAAAGAAGAGGAAGATGTGCTTGAAGAACCCCCCTCCAGACTAGATGTGCATAGGCTTGGCATTTTCTAGAATTACTCAGCTCTGAACTGGACTCACAGTGTTCAAATTTCTACTCTTAACAATTCATTGTGAAGATACGACAAAGCAATTTATCTCTTGGGGCCTTGGTTTCCTTGTTTGTCATAGGGGGCAATTCTTACCAGGATGATGAGCGATATCATGCCAATCACAATTCCTAATCAATCACAGGCACTCTAGAAATGCACAAAATTTACCCTTTGACAGAAACTTACTCATTGCCTTCCAACAATGTGTCTTAAAAAGAGCTGTCCAATATGGTTGTCACTAGTAACCTATGGTTATTTCAAGTGACCTCAATGAAAATGAAACAATTTTCAGTTGTCAGTCATGCTGCCATGTTTCAGATGCTCAAGAATCATAAGCAGCCATTGGTTACCATATTAGCAAGCATCATCATGGAATTGTTTATACATAAAACATCCTGCCAGACAGCGCTAGGGTAGAGGCAAGACCATCCATAAAGAGTGGCAGGGTAAAGCTGAAATAGTTCAGTTGGGAGAGTGTTAGACTGAAGTGTGGCTGAGTATGTTGTTCCTCAGTAACAACAGCTTAGTTAGTCATGACTTGTTTTTCCTCAGAAAGAAGGATCTGTTTTGCTGAGATGGTGGGAGAGACAAACTCTAGGTATTACCAATATAGCACATACAACTGATACAACCAATGTCCATCTGATAGGATGGCAGGAAACTCCATCTATTGTCTTTTTATTTTTAAAGTCCTATGTATCACTACATATTCGAGACTTTTTTTTTCTAATAGCCATCTGCTAAAATGACTGCAAATTGTGCCCAATAATATACACCATGGCGGTTTAGCTGCAAGCCCCAATCTCTGCCTGTGTTGGAAATGAAGCTCATGAGTTGCAAGTTCATTTTTGATCACTATTGGTTCTGACAAAGGATTAGAGTTAGGCATGGTACCGTCACCTTATTTTTGGTTTTTAATAGTAAAAGACTTCTACACATTTCTTGCCCATTTTCATGTTATCAGTGACTAGATCCCCTAATTCTATATTCTTTGCTTTTACTATCTTCACTTTCTCAGGATACTAGTTTTATATCAGTCCTTCAGGGGCTCCCTTTTCTTTGTCCTGTCACCTCTATACCTGCTATACTCTCTTTCACTTTCTGGCTTCATGCTTTCAAAGCTCAAGTGAATTCAACCTCATTTTGCAAAGTCTGCAGAAGTTAAAGGATTTGCCCAGATGTGTACACTGTGAGACAGCTCATCCCATCCTCAGCCTCTTCTTCCAAAGTCTATTCTAACTTTGGGATTTAAAAACTTGAAATGGCCAGAAAATGGAAAGGAAAGTGAACAGATTCAAACAACAGCTCAGCCACATGTCCTGAAATGGGAAGGAAGTTAATCACGCTCAGAGACAAGCAAGAGCTCAGAATCTGAGACAAGAGCAAACTCCAGGGATTACACCCCTCCAACTTATACATTCTCAGTATGTACTGCAATGTCAAGGAATAGTGAATGATGAAGACACGGGGATTCTTCCTTCACATTCAAGCGATGGTTATGGACCATACTGCAATATCATTGCAGAAGTAGTTATGTTTGGAGATGCAAACAACAATCCCTCCAAGTCTCTATTGACACACAGAGACATGCTTCTTCCAAATGGAAAAATATCCACAGGCACTAGATGATGAATTTGTGAAGATTTTATTTCTAACTAAAGCCCTTGAAATTGTCAAAAGAATTAATCAAATAGTTCTAAGTGTTCTAAACCAATTCACAATGAAGATTTTACTTCTCAAACTATTTTTATTGACATTCTGGGGCTCAAGTGGGGTAGGTAGGTCATGAGAGAACAGTTCATGAATTTCCAAACATTTATAAAATTCACCAATTATATGTGAGGCATCTCTATATTTTATTGCTACTAACAGAACACTATTCTCTTTCCATTCTACCAGGTTACATCACAAAACAACAACAACAACAAAAAAAAATGAGAGAGCCTGTATATATTTTCCCAATGAAATTGTAATAGATTTAGAAAACCTTTCCACAAACACATGTCCACACATCCTGTCATAAATACCACATATCAATTTCCCCTTCCAAATAGTAGTTGACTCTTGATTATCCATTCATGAAACCTGAAGCTAAATCCTTTAAGTTAAATTCAACCAGTAGATTTTTTTTTTCCTCACCAAGCAAATTTCCATTTTTCTGTTCAGAAGCAGGAGAATTGCAAGCAGTTCTATCCCCTCCTTGCTTGTGTCTCTATTAATCAAATGACAAGTAAAAACTAGCAAGAGGACACCAAAGGCAAAAGGAGAGAGGGGGAACCTAAGCAATGCTCAGATTGCAGGTGGGCAGACAGCAGCCAGTGTCCTCCTTTTCTAGTCACTGAACTCAGCCAGCTAGGAGCACTTTAACGACACAGATGGCAGTCACATCAATGCTAACATACATGTCTTCTGCTCACAAAGCCCACCAGTACCTTCAGAAAACTTATGGCCCCGCATCTCCGTCTTATTATTTCTTCTCACCAAATAAATAAATAAATAAAAGGGAAAGAATATTGCTACCATTTCCCTCCCATGGAAAACTTCTGAATATTTATATTGCCCAAAATGTTTGAATCACTTTCCAAACTCTAATTTTAAATGAGTTGCATATAGTCTTTGTAGAGATTTACTGGGGGGGGGGGGCGCACCAATAAAAACCCCGCTTTCCTCAATAAAGAAGCATACTTGAGATAAAACTTCTACTGCTAATAGAGTAGTCACATTGCATCTAAGGTGCAATGTGACTACTTACATTGACCAGTGCTTTTAGAAAACATTTACTAAGTAGTGTCACTGAAACCCTGAGGCAGTAAAATGGCCAGCAGAGACTCAATGGAATTTCTTCACTATGTTGTCACATACACATTTGAGATTCGGAGCTCTTTGCATATACTAAACTACTGAAATCTCACGTCTACCCTGCCATAAGACAGGCACAGAGTTATCAAAGAGAAATAAAGGAAAGCAATTAATAATGACATCCCAACTTGACACAACTTTCCATTACTGCAAAGAGACCCATTTCCAAGGTCTGTGAGGCTGTAAGTTCTTGTCACGACTGACAGGGCCAATATATACTGCTAGCATGTTATTTCTGATAGGCCAGGCATGGCTCCAATCAAGTTATGCATATAATTTTTTCTTTCTTTTAGCCCATTGTTTTATTTCCATTCCAGTCTTACAGATAAAGACCCTGAGGCACAGAAAGTACATAACTGAAGAGTTCAACTTCATACAGCTAATTAAGTGGCAAATTTGAGACGCTGAATCATGTAGTCTCATTTGGGACTTAACCTTTTAAGTATTACAATGGTTATGAATACTCCAAGGTGACTGATGATGGGCTTATATGAAAAGCTCTGCAGAGTCCTGGCTTGATCATTTAGTAAGAGCTGGCTCCCACAGTGAGACAACCATTTTGTCCCAAGAGGACACAGAAGGCTTCTGTGCAGTAGAACTCATGGGAGATGCTACAAGAAACATGATTTTCAGAATGAGGTTGCACAAAGGAATGGCAGGGATACATACAAAGTTGTTTAATGTTTCTGGAGATACAAAGAGATACAAAGTCATCTGCTAAGAGTTCCATGACATTCAGTGATGAAAACAACAGTAGACTAAATAGAAGAACAATAAGAAGATAAAACATCATCATCTATGCATTAAAATACAGTATGGACATAGCCTTGTCTCTGTGCATTAGTGTCTAGCTCCAATACTTCATTTTATTTTTTACAACTGTAGTTGTCTTGAAATCAACTGAGCAGATGTTGTGTGTTTGCTACTGTACATAACTTGGTATATCACAAAAATTTTCAATGCCAACATCATGACACCTTGGCCTGAACTTCAAGTGTCTTAGACTAATCAAGTTACTCCTTGCTAAAGGTTTCTTGAAACACTAATGTATACCAAACCAGGACCAGTTGAAATTTGACTTCTTCCTGGATCTATTCCTCTGTCACTCATTCCCACAGGAATTGGCTTCATCAAAGGCTCAAGATTGGCACAGAGAAAGCATTGTGGATGCTAAGTACATCACAACTCTTTAATATATTCTCAACACCTAAGTAAGTTGTTACCCAACTTTTATTTATTGAATGTTCATCAGAAAATTAAAGGTAATGTTACAAAGAACCATTTTTATTTTAAATTTTCAATAGCTATGATTTTATCATAGGTTATATCTTTATTTACACTAATCACAACAAATTCCTGATCTCCAGGTATGTATAACAGATCATCTCCTATCTCAAAGCTTTCTTCACCTTCGACAGCCAAATGGTATTTTTATGATGACAAGAACTGTTCAATTAGGAGGTGCTGAAACATCAAAATAGTACATGTTGTATCTGCCAATAAACAGCTCTATGACCTCTAGAGATACTGTTTTCTCAGTTAGATAATGGCTGCAAATCTCCAGGAAAGTAATTTCTATGACTCTACAATAATAATATAATGAACTCTAACTCCAATTGTTGATTATTATTGTTTATCTTACACTGTAGTAGCCGGAAAGAAGTGCTGTTAAGGTTATCTGGTCTACCTGGACATAGGAACATAAAGGTTAAGAGTAATATTATTTTTAAAAAGGCAGATATGTTTGGGTATATGTGTAAGTGTATAGTACTTACCACAGAGGTTCAAATCTCACTAAATGTATTGATGGAATAATGAATAAAAAATTACATTCAAGATACATATCAGGGTGAGAATATTATAGCAACATAGGAAAGATAGGCATTCATTGGCCTTAATGATTCCACTTCTCACTGTATTTATTGTTGGACTTTCTTTAGAAAGTGGAGGAATCACCATAATGGTCCTCCTATCACAATTCTGAAAGCACCATTCTCCATTTCTTCCTTTTGAACCCCAGTGCCTAGGCTCCTGCTGGAGCATAGATATTAACTGTTGTGGTATCGCTTTTAAAAGGGAATAGCTCAAGTTTAGGCACTATTAGATAAATAAATCAATTCAACTGCCGAAGACCTAGGTCAAGGAATATGACTACAAAGAATAAAAGCCTGAAACCCTAAAATACTTCATGGCCAAAAGACTATTATTCAGTACATCTTCCATCACTCCCCACGTTTGGGAAGCAATGCCATAGTTCCTTGGAAAGGATTTAAGGAATGTGGTGAAGGTATGATGCTGGAACAGGGTATGGGGGGAGGGAGATAAAAGAGAAAATGCTAATGTTTTTATAATTTGTCCTTGAGAAACCCTAAATGAGTTATCTCTACTTTTCTAAACCCAAATGTCTTCAGTTGTTGTGCCTGCATATAGTAAATACAAACAGCTGCCATTCCCAAGTAGCCAATTCTTGTAAGGAAGTGAGAAGAGGCATTAAGACAGTTCTTTTAAACACAGAGGATCACAGTTTCAGAAGTAGAGGCCCAAGAAATAAAGATGTCAGCCAGACTTGGATTCCAAGGGAGAGTGAGAAGATAAAAGCATGCAGAGGCACCATAACCACAGAGTGTGTGGTTGTCCAGACACACGTTTTGACATTTAACTTAACTGCATAAAAGGCAATTTGGTAAAATTCCATGATTGATTCATTGTTCAAGGCTTAAACTATAAAGACATTACTTTTCACAATCACACCTTGTCTATCCAAGTAGTCGACCATCCTACTCATCTTGTATCATTAGGAAATACCAGGCAAGAGAGAGGTTAAGTGTCTAAACAATCTTGCTGTCATACAACTGAATGAGACTAGGAATCAGGCTATATCCTATGTCTTTTCAGACCAAACTCCAGATCAGAAGTGACAGCCCTTAATCCAAACAGCCTTGCAAATTACCAATGGTTTAAGCTACCTGAAGGACAACTTTCAGATTGGTAAATGATGTTTACTGATGGTGAGCAGAATTACCAACAAAATCTATGCTTTGAAACACCAAATTTAGCACTGGTGATTCAAGCAGATGCTTTCCTCTCTTGTGTACCAAGAGAGTTGTCATGAACACCAAGTCTCCAATCTGCTAGAGTTCTGAACAGCCACGGTACACTGCAAAATTGTTACCCTATCTCCCCTTTCACTGAGCTGAAAAAAAAAAGTAGGAATTATCTCTTTTCTGTTAAAACATATGGCTTTAACTACTTTAAATGGAAAACAAAGGCATGAAATAATTACCAAATGTAGGACTCTGTGGCACAGATTGAAATGAAAAAAAAAAAAAGGGTATGCAAATTGTCAACATAGCCAACCAGCCAATCAGTTTGCTCTCTGTTACTTATTTCAGTACCCACTTCTCCCCCAAGCTCAGAGAAAAATTTAGGTTAAATCAACCAGCCATAGTTCCCCAATTTAACTCAGAACAGAGCTTCTAGCTAGCACAAGGCTAGAAGGTTCTGTGTGTACAAAAGAAACATAGGGAAACTATTTAATAATGACAAAATTATTTCAAAACTTCTTAAAGAAAGTAGGAATTAAGAAGAGCCCTAGTATTTCTAACAAGAGACTATGCAATAGAAAAATAAGTAGTTGATAATAATTAGTTTGTGTCTTCAGGCATATTCAAAACATAATTAAGTTGGCTTTCTTTAATAATGAAATTCCAGGTATTTTTTCATATGATAAAATATTTCTTAATTTTGGAGATAAATAGTTCAAAGATATACTACCAGCTAACTTAATAATATTCTGGAATAAATTCAGTATAAATAAATGTAAACAATAGTAATTTCTTTAAGAATACAATTATAGTAAGTATGCTCCTTTGGTGTCCAAGAAATGTAACTTTTAATAGGCATCTTATTTTGTTTAATAATCTTGGATTTTCAAAACAGAAATGTCAAACCCAGCTGATTTCTTAAATGTGGATAAAAGGGGAACAGTTCAAAAAGTTCAATCTTTGTTCACTTAATTACCAAGAATTGGGTCTTCGGTCTGGAACTTCCAAATTAGTAGACAGATAAAGAAAAAGAAATTGATATGCATATATTGTATATACAATATGTGTATGTGTCTTGAATAAGATAATATTATAGTCGAAAGCTTATAAAATATGGGCAGAAGGATAGAAAATAGCTGTATAGTAAGTGGGATGTTCCTTGGGGATCATGAAAGTGTTTGGGGACTAGTCAGACACCATGATGGTTCAGCATTCTGAATATACTAATAAATACATCTGAATTGTTCACTTCATTCTGGCTAATTTTATCCTAATTAAAAATCAATCAATGAAACAAACAAATATAAACTAAAATCTAAAATAATACATACCAGGTCTTAATTCACATGCTGTCCCTAAGAAAAGAAACTACTTCAGACCCATGTATAAAGAGGGCTCATGTTCAAGAAGACAGATTGTGGACGATAGTTCTAAAGTGCTCAGCTTTGCTGTAATTTTCTAGACAGACAATTAGGTAACTAATGTAGTTAACACAGGGAACAGAGGCTTCCTTCTCACTGAAATGCAAACTGCCCTCCTGCCAAAGTTACTCATGATCTTTGTCAGCAGGTTCAATACTCTCCTCTTCTGTTTTAACTACAGGTCTCAAGTCAGTCCATTAGCTGTGAAAATTGACCACTGCAAGCAGAAGACCACCTTTCAAGTTTGGCTCTATCACTAATGAGTTGGCCACAGGCAAGTCACAAGCTCTGTTACATGACATTCATTGAACATGGGACTATTCTATGACAAGGTTAGATCTCATGGTGTCTTGTTTGAAGAATCTGCATATAGGCTGAGGCTGCTCAAAGTATTTCTGACAGTTTTCTTTAATAGAAAACTTCCTGGATGTAGGCAACTTACTCACTTCTTCTCTGACAAGTCCAAGGAATAACGGGTATTTGTACGTGATGTCAGGAACGATATGGACCAAATAACCTTCTGACAACAGCAATGTCAATGTTAACAGAAGATTTGGCTTCCAAGTTTCCCTATTTACTTTTAGAAATGTGTATCTTTTGTGAATTATGCAGGTCTTATCTCCCATAGAATACAAGCCCTTTTGGGTCATTTTAGAAGCTGCATTTTAAAGCATGACTGGAGCAAAGTTTTTCCTAGAGTAGAGAGCCAATAAAATGTACCAAATAAATGAGGGAAAGAAGCAAAGAAAGGATAAGCAAACCCCTTTCCAATTGCAAGGTGTATCCATCAGATTATCAACTTTAAAGAACCTGCCCAGAATTTTACCAGTGTCTTATTCAGAAAAAAAAAAATCTCCTCAGAATCACAAATGGGATTTTTAGGGGACCATAGGTAAGAACATCTGCCCTTCTATGAGGGAGAAGATATCAGACAGTGGTAACACAGCTACAAAAGAAATTAGGCTGCCACTGCACAGTTGCCATAAACTATGTGCAGAGTTTGTCATGGCTTTCTCCACTATAGGGTCTATGGATCTGATTTGCTGTGTTTGTGGTATGTGGAACTCAGTTTTCACATCCCATATTCTCAAAAGGAAATTGTACAAAGCTACACCAATTCATGAGATTATCGATCACTTGCATCCACTCCAATCTGAAACTACCTCAGAGCCGTAAACTAGGGAAGCAATGCATCACTTTGGGGGGTGTCTGCCATATGATAGGATCTCAGAATGAGGATTCACTGATAAGATGGCAAAGAATAGAGCTCTTAGTTGCACATGCTCCTTAATATAGTTCTTCCTTTCCCCTTCTATGCTTTCAGGAATTCCCTTGTCCCCATTTGGTTGGCCTGGACCAATCATTCTGCTGTTTACACATGTTCTACTCTGCTGGTAGTCTCGGTTTTAATATACTTCATGCCACAGGTCACCTAATTCTTCTTTCTATCACTCCTTTTCTTTTCCTAGTAAACAAGATATGGGTGGTTATCTTCCAGTTAATATTCTCACTTTTTGCTGCCTTGATTCCCATTTGACTTCCATTCCTGCAAATATGGGGAAGGTGCCCTCGTATGTCTTCCTTCTGAGGACTGAGTTTCCTGATCAATGTTATTGGAGCACACTAAAGATGTCTATTGACTTTCTTCTGTCCAGCTCCTTTAGTTATAATCTAACACTTGGCCATACTAGACATGAAATGAATATCAGTGGGATTGCTTAGCTGTCTGGCAAAGTTTCTAGCCACCCCCAGATTAAAGAACTTAGGAAAGATACATTATAAGTGTTTTTTTTTTTAAAGCAACCAAAATAAGTTGTCCCTAAATAGGAAAGATGAAATCTACTGCCTCCTTCTAACTTCAAACTGATAATCTCAAGTGAGAAAGCTAGTCCAAAGAGCAGATATAGGATTTCAGCCAAGTGCATGTCAGAGACTTACAGTTGGAGGGAGAAGCCTGAAGCTCTGGCTATTTTTGTTCCCTAAATTCCCTGTGTTCTGATCCTGTACTTAAAGCCAGATGCTGAAGAACACAATATCAAGGAGAGAGGAAGAACACAATATCAAAGGCTCTGAGCATTCTGCAATTGTCCCAGGATTTAGAATCTCTAATGTTAGGTCTGTTGAGTGCAGTGTGTGTGAGAGAACAAAAGCTTCCACTTCTCATACCTCTTCAAAGCTCAGGAGTAAAAGAGAGTAGAGACTCAGATAGGATCTGAGATTGGTAATACACCATACATCTTCTATGAAGGTAAAGTTGAACCACGGTATGATTCATGCTCATCCATTTTGACTACCACTGGGATTTGACTTCTGTTTAAGCAGCAAATTGACTTTGGTCCTGGTTTCCTAATAATGATGCTTTTCTTCTGCTATGTATCAGCTCCACCAGAGAGAACCATCTCAACATGACTGTTCTTAAGGTGAAATGCTCTCTGGTGTTTTCTAAAATAGTCTGATGTAAACCAACTGGGTGGGAAAATGCTAAGATTTTCATTTCCTTGAAATGTGATGCTATTTTTGAGCTTCTAATTGGAAAAAAAATTAAACTGCAAGCAATTAAGTGTGGAGGAGTGCACCAAAGGTGGCTCATATTTGGGCATATGGTAAATTGATTTGCCATTGAACTAGGACGCTAATATTAGGAATGGGTGAGCCAAGCTGTGTTTTGTGTTTGTTCAATGTCTCATACTATTTTTCAAATGTCATGGGCTTAGCAAAACCCAAAACACATTTCCTCAGCACTTCTCTCTTTTTCAATCCATGTGTATTTTGAGAGAGAAGTTTAATTCATATGTTTCTGATTTATTTACATGCAAGTCATCAGAATGTTGTTTTGTACTAGCTATTTGATGTCCAGGAAACCCGTTGAGCCTTTCCTTTGAGGTTTTCTCTCCCCACCCCAGGATCAGGAAGCAATGATTTGCAAACATTAAAAAGAGCTGGAAAAAATGCTCATCAGAATCCCCAATATTTCTCCCCAAAGGTTCAAATTTTATTCAAAACCCATATAGTATTAAGTTTGAGTTTAATTCTAACTCGGTGGACTATATTTTGGTGTTCTTAATTGACACTGCCCTTGAAGTTACTGATCTCTTCCTTGTGGGCATAAAAGTGCATACTTGCACTGGATGAAGACCACAAACAGATCCTAAGGAAAGATGACAAGCTCTTCAGGATGAAGTGAGATCAGTGTGGAACCCAGTATATGTGGACAAGGCCTCAGACTCCAGAAAGACATCTAAGAAGTCAGGTTTCTTTACAATGAAAACAAGCATGGGGTTTCCCTCATAGGAATTGCAGCTTCATTCTCTGCTTCAATTCTCTTCTTTATAAAAGAGAACTGAATCAAGTATGGGATGGTGGCTTATGGCATACATTCATAAATATTCATGCCCTATAAATATTTCTCCATTTGCTAATAAATATAATCGAATCAATCAATTAATAAAAACCATCCAACCAAACAATCTTTTTAGAGTTTCCAAGGATCATAGAGTTTGAAGATGTACCCTTCATTAAGGCAGTTTTTCTTTTTCTTTTTCTTTAATAAGGATGAAGACATCGACTTTTCACCTTTTAACATCATTCATGTTACCATAAAATTGGTCATTTCAACAGATAAACTTGGGTGAGATTTTATAAGTCCAAATCAGATTTTAAGAGCTGTTGATAGTTATTTTGTTGTTCATTTTTAAAAGAATTATATGTAAAAGCAGATTGTCTCCTTGGTAAGTGTTGCTAAATTTCAAACTGAATACCAAATATTATTGCACAAGAAGCAGAGAGGCCATCTCAAATGGCACCTTCTGCCTCTGCAGAAGTGTTCTTACACACACACAGGGCCACATTTCCCATCAGCCTCTGTGTCCTCTGGGTGGGGAGGCAGATAATCAATGTGGGTAGTCTGAGGAGGCCTTGAGAGATTTTAACACATAACCTCTTCAAGATAGAGAGATCTCTCTTTCAGAAAGCTCTTTTCCATTTTCCATTTCAAAACCAGAATGGTGTTAGGACTGAGAAGATTCAAAATGTCTTCTCTCCTGCACTGCTGTTGTTAAGTGACTTGGAATGTTCCAAGTCAAGCCAGCAACCCATGCACAGATCTGTTTGCAGCAATGAGCTGCTGGTGCTTCTGGTGCTTTCAGGAAAGCAGTGTGTGTGTGTGTGTGTGTGTGTGTGTGTGTGTGTGTATTGTGTGTATGTCTGTGTATATATATATACCCCCCCACACACAGATGTTGTTATTGTTTGTGTTATGTCTCCACATTAGAATTCTCAAAGCAACTTTCCCAAAGAAGCTAATGGTGGCACAAACAACAGGTAGAAAAGCTTACCATATATATATATATAATATATATATATATATATATATATATATATATATTCAAATATTCAAATAGAAGCTTATAAATTAAGAGTCTGTGAGTCTGTGACTAGAGTAACTCAACGAATTACTAGTTGCTTTGAATGCAAACATTTCCTAGCATTTACTCACATGCAAGATTACAAGATGTCAAAATTAGTACCATATTAAAGTCCTAAAAACTCAGTCATTTAACAAAGTAAGGAGAAGACTTCCACACAGCAAAGAAATAGGCTTAGGCAAATGCCTCAATGCATAGAATCCAATATACAGATATCTCCATCCTAGTCATGTTCACAACCTTTTAATAAACATAGTTAAGCTTTGTCATGGAAAGCAGGTCTGGAGAACAATTTTGCACCTTACCTCTTTTTCTTTTTCAGATTCTTCTCTTTCTTTCTTTCTTTCTTTCTTTCTTTCTTTCTTTCTTTCTTTTTTGTGGAAATAAGGTATCATTGCATAGCCCTAGAACTTAATATGAAGACCAGCTTGGCCTTGAACTCACAGAGATATGCCTGCCTCTGTTCCCACATGCTAGGATTAGCTTGAGCCACCACAGTCAGCCAACCTTACATTTTAAAAAACCTTATTAGGGGATACCTAATAAATTACAAAAATTTTATTAGGGGCTTTTGCAATTCAGGGTGTTCTGATTGTTAGGTTTTCAACTGAATGACTAATAGAAAGGAATAGAAACACACACACAAATTACCATATTGCCTTTCAAACTGTGTAAACTACTAATTGTGTGTATTACTTTCAAATATAATAGTTGGATAATAAGAGAAATTTCTACTTGATGGTCCACCAGTCTATGGAACAGATTATATGTGAGTCCAGAAGCATCACAGAAAATGTTCATGGGCAACACACATGAAACATGTCTATAATGTTCTTTATAACCCAGTTCCTAACACACACACACACACACACACACACACACACACACACACCAATGTCTACTGCTACTATTTTCAAGCATTGTGTCAATGTTTAAAACCTTAACCAATAGACTTTTAAAAAACATCCTGAGCTTCTAGGGGAGGGACCTGATCCCCGCCCCACTTGTTTTTAACTTTAGCATACTCATGACCATCTTGATGAAATGACCTGCTCCAGGATTTTAACAGACTAGTGGACAATTCTTTTGTTTGTTTTTAATTGAAGGCCCTTAATGTGGGCCACATGTTTCTAGTGGTGATTTGGATGTGCCTAGGAGGAGGGAGGGCAGGGAAAGCATAGTGGTAGAGAGGTGGGGGGGTTGGGAGAGGAGAAGGTGGGGAGCGGGTGGATGATGAAAAGACCAGTTCCACAAGCAAAGCACATTAGCAACCCAGAGTGGAAAGGGCCGGAAGGAAAACCCACCCACCTCACCCCTGCACTCATTCTATCAACCTGCAATTGCTGCAATCAAAACCATATGTCGGTTCTTCCAGATCTTTCTCACAGGACAAACATGCAAAGGGCCTCAGGCCTGGCGTTGCCATCAAATGGTAATTGATACCATATGAGCTACAAAATAGAAAGGCACATGCAAACAGCAATCTCTCTCTCTCTCTCTCTCTCTCTCTCTCTCTCTCTCTCTCTCTCTCTCTCTCTCTCTCTCTCTCTCCCACCCCCACCTTGCAGCCCTTTCTTGGCCCCTTGAGAGGGATGAAATTGCAGGTCTTGCCGGGCTGCTAAGTGAACCATGCACCAGGAAAAACAAGTGTATGAGGCTCCAGGAACCACCTGTAAGTGTGAGAGGGAGGAGGGTCCACTAGCCCAGAACTCAGTCCTGAGCACAGGCAGAGGCTAAGGGTCACCCTGGGTTAAGGCAAGGTCATTGATCATGGAGGGAAATGAGCACAGGTGTGAGCACATCACAAGCCTAGAGCAGGGAATGACCCTCTGGTCCCTCTGCACATCCGGCTAGGACAAAGCCTGTCCCTCCCAAACCACATCTGTGAGGGAGTGGGAAAGTGGAAACCACTCCCCAATTACAAGGCAATTAGAAACAAAGTAACCCCAATCCTGTATCTGCTACTCTCCTTGTCAGAGGCTTTTCCTACATGCCATTGTTCTCCATAGGAGAGAGAAAGAAAGAAAAAAAATCAAGCAAACCAGTGAGCTGGAGGTCCTGGCAGTTGCTGGCTGGCTGTTAATACAGTAGGTAAAATCCGTCTCTTATTTCCACCCGCACTGACAGAACCGCCAAGTAGCACGCGGCTCTCGCCTCTGCATGTATATATTTTCTTATTAACTCGATCGGGCAGAAATTTGCAGAGATTTGTTTGGATCTGGAAGTCACAACAGAATGTCAGTTTTACAAACCAAGACTCATTCTGTGGTGGAATGTACAGCCCTGGACCAAACCATTCCCCCCACACAAGCTATTTGTTCCAATTCCTCCAGCAGCCGATTCTGAGCAAACAACTGAGTCTAAACACACGTGATGATGGCTCTCCGTTCTCTTCCTTCTGCCTAGCCCCTTATATGTGGTATTTTCATCTTATAGAACGTATGAAGTTTAAATATTTTCCAGATGGGACGAGGGAGTACAGAACCCTGTAAACACTCTAAGTTATAAAAGGACCAACTAAATACTTAAAACAGAAGAGCATGACAGCCACATGCTTCCTCTGCCAGTAGGAAACTGGTGAGTTAACGCTGGCAACTTAGGAAGGGGGACAGAGAGCAATCCCCAACCCCCAAGACTCAAGATGAGCTGATGTCTCCTCATTTAGATCGGATCTATTTATATCCTTTCTATGTAAACCAGTTCCAAAAAAAGGAGATTTAAACTCAATTTAAAATTCAATACATCTCAGTGGTAAGAAAGCCAACTATGTTTATAACCTGAAGATAAATTCCACTGTCCAGCAGTGGGGAAAATTAATAAAGCCTATTAATTCCATACGTCTTTCCTGATCCCAGCACTTCTTCCTCCCTTAAAGTGTGTCAGGACCTGAGTAAGGTCCTGCAGACTTGAGGTCCATGACAGCATTGTAGGGGGGTGGGTTTACAGAACTAAACAGAGTGGGGTACATGGGCAGGGGGTGAAAAAAAAGTTCTGGTGAATGGCAGCGAAGAAAGGTAGGGGAAAGCAGATGGCAACAAGGTAAAGCAGCAGTGTCGCTTAGAAGTGTCAGGCCAAGCAGGCTGGGGAAAGACCACTTTGGGGAGACTCAGGCCTTACCTCTGCTCTCCCTTCGTGGTCCACGCAACATAACCCTGTATTTGAGCATCTGCATTGTTTAAATTTCATCCCGTAGTGGTGTTTGCTGATTGGTCAGGCATGGCTGACAGCATCAGAATTGCAATCTGACAGACAAGAACAAGTAGGACCACAGCCCAGAATTCATAGTGGGAGGCAGAGACGAGAGCTCAGGGCTGGGTATATGTGGTTCAGACCTGCAGATGTCTGCAGCAAGGCCTGGGGCTGGCTTGGGGGTGGGAGGGCCTAGGAAGAGGCTGGGAGGAGTACATGAGCAGGGGAGGTGGGACAGGCCAAGCCACCCAAATGACCAGTCGACAGGCGTTACCCTGGCATGGGCCATATCTGGTCCATGTTTAGTAAGTTCTTTCTTGTCACTCCCTGCTTCTCTTACCTCAGAAGGCTTCTATCCCTCAGTCTGTTTTCACAGAGTCACACTGGTTGGGGCTTCCAGACTGGGGACACTGTAGCTAAGTTTTCAGGATCATTTATCTATTTTAATTGAGACGGGTCTCAGGCTGGTTTCCAACTCACTATGTAATGAAGGCTGGCCTTTAACTCCTGATCCTCATGCCTCTACTTCCCAAGTGCTAGGATCACAGGCATTTGTCACAATAGCTGGCTTTCTTTCCATGTATTTATTTCTCAAAATTTCTGATTTTATCCCTGGGATACAGAGACCCTACCTCACAAAAGTCCCATCCCCCATCCAGGTAACTTCAAGGGGCTCTCACATCTTTTGATTGCTGGGAGTAAAGCAAGAACTGGAAAAAGACAAGGCGGTTGAAGGTGTTTGGAAATGGAAGGTGAAACTGCTGTAGGGATAGTCAGAGAAGAAACAGAATAGAATGAAAGCAAGCCAGGTAAGATGAACAGGGATCACTGGACTCTAGGGTATGCCTTTATTTTGAGCCACTGCTTATTTCCTTCTAGGCCAATAGGAACCAAGTGCAACTCACTGGAAGTATCAGTGGCTGGCCAAGCTCATCCTCTCTACTCACTTCCAGTCTCCCCCCTTTCCCCCACCACACACACACTACTGCCTAACACTACAACTGAGGTTACCTTCTATGAACATGATTATTTTCCCTCCTAGGGTTTTCAGCTTACTTTTAGTCTAGCTGAATGCCTGACTTCATGCCTGTACCATCTAGATTCATGACTGTACAATTCTGAAGAAAATTTAGAATTTAATGCAGATATCCCACTGTCTACCGAGGATGCTGCTTGCCTAGCACTTTCTCTTTGGAGAATTGGAGGGGGTGTCACATATCACATAGTTACAGAAGAAGAAAAGATACAGGATGAATCAAGGACAACAGCAATAAAATAGAAGGATAAGAGTGGGAGGAAACTGTGGGTCAAGCACAAACTTGAGAGACTACATTATTAAGACCAACAGGTTCAATGGGCAGATAAAAGGGAAAAGGGTAAGGCAATACAACATGGAAAGCAAGATCTAATAAAAAACTAATCCTTCAAAAACACCACACTGATCTAGCATCAATTTTGAAAAGTGAGCTTTTTAGAAAAGGGCAAAATACTAGCATCTGGTTAAAATAAAATAAAAACTCTACTATGATTAGTCCCCTCAAAAAGAAAAGAAAAAACAAAATCTCATTTCTCTCTTTATGTAAACACTGGCTATATGGATCAATTTTTACAAATTAAGATGGAAAGACACACCCCTAAAATGTGAACACAAGGGAAGGTTCTGGCTTAGAGGAAATATGTATAAAAAGGACAAAAGGTTAGTCAAACTAGAAGGTTGTGTGATAAGAGGAAGGAGGCTATGGGATGAGAGGCCCATGGAGAAAGAAGTGGCTAGAAGACCTATGTTCCATACCAAGGAAAAATCCCATGAGAAAGGAATATACTAGGCAAATATACAGAAATGACTGAGCAACAGAAAACATAACCTGAAATAAGGAACGTGATGTTAAGTGGACGTATGAATACAACGAAGCAGAGGGCAAACACAACTGGGAGAAACAGTTTATCAGAAGCACAAAGTAATTTACATTTTTTGTGAAGTGTATGTTGTGAAGAACCCTTACATACCAGGAAGAATATAAATACAACGACTGCATACTTCTTTGAACTGTTTAACCCCCCCCACCCCCATAACTTCCAGGACCTGTTTATAACTGCAGGAACAAAACAACAAAAACAATCACACCAAGGGCCTTAATTGTTACAGGATGCTCATGAGGAATGAACCTACGTGTTTTGCAGATGGTACTCCTGTGAAGTTCTTCATTAACCAGAGGTACAACCTCTTTGAAGGACTATTCAAGCAAGCATGCTGCCCCCAAACCAGTGGCAATGTGATAGTCCTTATATAAATGCCAAAACTACGTGCCTCGTGCCATGCACTAACCCCAGTGAAAAAAATCAGTACAGTAAAAAGCCTTTAAGAACTGAGTGTTTCTTCTGTCAGTCTTGAGGACCTGAGGAGCTTTCAAGGGCCTGGCATGATTTTTTTAACTCAAGAGAGGATCAAGTTGGTTTTAGTGATAAACCAGTAATTGCATATTTGGTGGCAAAGCCTGCAGCTCTGACGAGCAGAGAAGGAAGCTGGCTGACAGCAATTTCAGGTGCTGGGATGCAATAAAAACAATGAAGAAAGAAAATGTTTGCTTTTTCTGTCAACTGAGATGTCAGTACCCATTAATAAATCTATCTGCTAAATCTACTCTTATTCATGTGGGACATCACCAATTTAAAGTAAAATAAATTATCTTTAATTAAATGGAATTGTCGTCTTCCTCCCGCTATCATCCCCAATTATTCTCCTTAATCAGCCCTTTAGGGAGAAGGCGAGATAGAATGCTGAAAGGCGCACTGACTATAAACAATTTCTCTTTCTGTCAAGGGATGAAATTTTCAATTTTGATTAGAGTTTATAACTATAATTTTTGGATATAAAGAATGAAAACTGCAAAATCTTATCATTTATGGGGGAAGGGAAACAGTACATGGTCACTTCCAAACTCCTCCTTTCTCGCTCTTGTGAACATTTAAGAAGAAGCCATATATGGACAACAAATTAATTACTTCATTGTAATTTATTACTTTTATTTCTAATACAAAAACTACTGGCCTTAATGAATACTTTAGATGGAACTAACTGAATGCCATCTTCCGTGGTTTTAGGTTGTTAAGCTTTCAGAACCTGGGATTTCAGAATGGTATCAATTTATGTTTAGACAAGAGCAGCATATGCACTTTAAATATTAAGACAGGGTACTGGATAACAGGTAAGTCTGAACCATTGCTAGCTATTCAGTAATTTCTCCTCTGATTCCCAATTCCTTTCCAGGGTAGGAGGAATTAACTGCACCAAAACTCTAATGAAAGCACTACATACTTTAACCAAGTGACATACTACAGAATTACACCAGTTCAGCCCTTATATGAATGCAGTAATGCTCTCTAAAATAAATGATGAAATCAACAACCAAGTTACATAGTATCTCATCCCAATCTCAAAGGCACAGAGATGAATTATTATCCCACGAGAAATGAAGAAGGAATGTAGGTGCAACTGGGCCCATCTCTGCAGCAGTTATCCTTCCCCTACAGCCAGCGACACCCAGGTAGGTGTGTCTATGTGCATTTCACTTTTTATTATAACTGTTGTCCTCTAATAGGAGAAAGGGGAGTTTGCCTTTATACTGGGAGAGTGAATATTAATTATTTACAGATAAACGGGTTGGAGCAACTGACTGCTTCCTGACTACTTACTGTTACTTTTAAAAATGTATTTTTTTTTCAGGGTGTAGCACTGTTTTCATTTAGCATGTCTTTGAATTGCCGCCTACAGAAGTAAAAAAGGAAACCGCAGCTATACAAGCCTGCTGACTTTCTTATAAAAGAACCAGTTTTAAACTTGTTTATACTACTGATTCCAAATGAATTCAAGATGGTGGCTAGTTAAAGAAAGAGAGCCCATGCCAGGGAGTTTGATCAAAGAACTTCAATTCAGCAATGTTCAGTTTTAATTGACCACTAATTAAGCTACATTAGTCCAAGAAAGGTCTGTATCACTTTGAGTAATAAAGAAAAGAATTAATTTAACCCTGTGTCAGTCAGCTTTAGTAAATTCATCTGAAAGCAACTTCTCAAAAGACAAGCATGAAAGAGGTGTCTAGAGCGAAATGCCAAAAGTGGCCTACAGAATTCAGAGGAGACAGGGGACTCGGCTCTCAAGTGCGTCTGTCACTTCACTAGTGATGTCACCTTGCAGGTGTAATTATCTTCATTACAGATACAAAGATGTCAGCTTCACTCCCTGGGTTGCAAAGGGTTGCTTTAAAATTGGATTCAGAACATGGCAGCAGACCAGCCAATTTTAACTTTCCTGTATTCTCGACAAAAATAGAGTGGATTTGCAAAATCATGAGAATTTTCAAAGGCTTGGAACTCTCTTCTGGGAAAAGTGAGTTGAGGGGGCTGGGGAAAAAAACAACTGCAATAACACCACCAAAAAAGCTCATTATAATTAGGAACCACAAGCTATGACAACCATGGCAGCAGCGTGCAGAGCGCATGTGTTAAAGTAGTGTATTTCTAAAGAGCCAGTTGCAAATTTGTAATTTTTCCCCATGTTACCCTGCAAAAGAAAAAAGAAGAAAAGAAAGAAAAAAATTGTTCAGTGTTCTTATAAAGCATTCTAGGAACAGGAACGGAAGGGGGGGGAATCATAAAATGGGGGGGGGGTCGTCCCACTTCAGGATTTGAACAAAAATGTAAACTTTAAGAATACATTGCTTTACAATTCAGTCTCCTTGATTTAAAGTCCTTCAGATTAATCCTGAGGCAATGCCCTCTGATCTCATGACAGATTACCAAAAATGTAAAAATATGTTTAAGTCTTAAAAATAAACACTGGTGTCAATGATATGGTGGCTTGTATTTTATATTAATTAACCTCACCCTCCATGCCTGCATGACTAGCATTGATTCTTACCGCACTGAATGTTACAGGGTCACACACTCCTAAGGAGGGGCGTCCTGGTGGCCTCATTGCACATTATATTTTGCTTTAATGATTTCTGGCAACCAACTGCTGTATTTTCTACAATAGTATTTAATGAATAACCTTTTTATCATTCTGCCAATACTCATTAAAATGCACTTGTTTGTGAGATGCAACAGCTAGATATATGAAACCAAAATATTAATGCAAATTGGCATTGCTAAGTTTAAAGCAGTATTTGCATTATGGGTACTAAACATGGTCCAAACTGAAAGAGCACACAGATCACAAATGCCTCTTGACACCATGATTATTACTGAGAGAAACCATGGCTTGTGATACCATTAGATGCCCAAGAAGAAAGCACTGGAGTGTGTGCCAAGCACCTAGTCTGCCCAGCCAGGGGAGATGGGGGAAACTTAGGTAATCTTCTCATCTATTCAAGAGTGGTAGGTACAAGGTACCAAGGAACTAATCAATGGGTTCCCCATACTCATGAACATATTAGCTGTCTCCAGAAAAATAGAACTTGTTGGCAGAACAATGAGGGCAGATATAAGTGCAGCCTATTCCACTCAGGCCTCTGCCTTACTGCAGAGACACAGGCATGTACACCAGCTACACTACATTCATTGGACTGAAGAAACATTTCTTGGTTGTTGACACAAAAAGATGCCTTAAGACATGGCGGGTCCTCTCCTCCAGAACCTTATTAGTTGAGATAGAGGAAGGGATTTCAAAGTCCCTGTTCTGCACAAACCAACAAAGGGACTTGATCCTTAGGAAAGATGAGGTAAATCAAGCACTAACTTTAAATTAAAGAGCAACAAATATAATTGGCTTGAGCAGCTACGTTAACACAGGGGGCCTTAAAAATGTTAATTTTTATCTCAGAATTGACATTATCTTATCTAAAATTGAGAAAAAGGCAAAATACTGTATTGAAACACATGGCCCAAGGGGTTCTAGCTCTTTACGATCCCTGTGACCTTTGAGAAATCTACTAAGTTCCCAAATGCTTCCATTTCTCAAATCTTCCCAGCAAAACCTGCTTGGATGATGCAAAGATTCTCTGACCTATCCCACATAGAGACACTAACAACATGTGACTTGGAACTTTAAATGTAATTGGTGTAACTGGGAAACTTAATTTTTAAAAATGGTTCTAATTTTCATCAATTTACAATCAAATAGTAATAGCCACATTAGCATCAGCCTTTGAAATTGGCTAATAACATTTGGAGTATCTATCAGTTTGGGTGTAGTAAGTTACATCACTTTGGAAGGTATTTGAAACTGAGTTCTGAAGAAATGGGAGCTCACTGATATATTTTATCAGATGTTAAGATCACAATAAAAGAGTCTAAGTTTTATCACAGCTTTACAGTACCTGCTGCCTAAGCATTAAAGAAAAGGCACCCTACAAATATTTCATACCCTACAAATACACATTTGAATTTTATGATAAGCACATTATTGCTTTAAAATTATTCAGAAGGCTATATTGGTGTTTGTGGATTATTAGGGAAATACTGAGAGCCTATTGAAGACAATCAGTGATTGATCAAGACTGAAGACAAGGTCAAGGATCTCTAAAAGATTATTTTCCTTAAAATCCACTGACAGCATAAAAAGAAAGTCCTCTAATAAATGAAATTATTAACACACTGGTAACCTTTAAATCTTGCATGGCAAAAGGTGAAATGACGTCTCTGCAGCTGCTTGCTATGAATCTAGACAATCCTGTACTACATGTTATAAAATGATCCAAATAAAAGCCCATGTAGGGCAAATTCACTGGTATCTCAGAAAGAGGTGGAGCCAAAGCTCATTTTCTAGCTGTCAGTGGGACTTCACTGGAACTGCACAGGGCCAAAGTGGTCAGGGATCCAGGAAGAGCGCAGAACAACAGTGTGAGGATGCTGCAGGGCTGAGATGCAATCCCACGAACCAATGCACTAAGCAATAACTAAAAGTTATCAGTACCAAAGGTCTGCTGTGAATCCAAGCTGCCGGTCCGTGTGACGGACTGCCATGCTGTGTCATCTCTGACCAAACTTTGGAGAACCTTGCATAGCCTCAGGCAGAACCTGAAGGGTGGCACAAGCTCCTATCAGACTTGGCTACTCTCTCCAAAACCTGGCATCTAAGAAGAGAGGTGCTCAGGGTTCTAAGATTTGGCAGGCATTGAGAGTCTGCCATCAGATCCTTTGCCCTTCCTGCACACAGTGAGTGCTAGGGAAGGCAGTGAAGGTTTCAGTATCACTTTCCAAATCACAGCCAGAGAGGTACAGTAATGATGGACACTGGGCAGTGGCAGGAAGAAAGGCCCCTGCTGTCAGTAGGGTAAAAAGCTGCACTACTGGGAAAGCTGAAAAGAGTCCCCCAGGTTTTCTTTAATCTTTATAACAGTTTATGTATATATTTAACATATATACATCTAACATTTAACCATATATTTAAGAAGGCTTCAAACAACATCCTTAATGTTCCTCTCAAATACTTATATGCAATTGCTAATTATTCTTTAAGTTAACTCTTTTTTCCTCTTTATGTCCTCCATCCGGAAATGTAATAATTCTTCTTCTAGGATTCTATAAACAAGAAACATAGATGGAGTTCAATAGTCTAAAAGATAAGAAGTATATATATTTAAAGTAAGGAGACAATATCCATTATTAACTCAACAAAGTCTAACAGTTGTTTTGAACCCATTCCAGTTGGTTTGCAAATAACTTACTATATTGACAACATTGCAAATGAAATACTACATTTTCTTGGTAAATTGTGGAAACAGTTGTACAATACTCTCTCTATAGAGTATAGAGTGGTATATAAAATATAGAAGGAATTTGATTGGAGGAGAGGAAAGGGTGAGGGGAAAGGGACAGAGAGAAGGAAAAGAAAGAGGAAGGAAGGAGAAGAATAGTAAAGGGGAGGGAAAAGAGAAGTGAAAATATAGGAAATGGAGAGAAGAGGGAAGGAAAGAGGGCCAGGAAAGAGCTGGGAGAAGTAAGGAAATGGAAATGAAAGAGGGAAGGTAGGAAAGGTGACAGGAAGAGGAAGGCACAGGAAGGGACTCTGTATGTGGCTCACATGGCAAGAATTAACTACAAATGTTCAGGTCCCACGCATCTAAAGCAGGGCACCTCCACCTCTGCCCTGCTGAGGAGCAGTGTGCAGTGCACTGTGCAAGGTTTAGCCTCTAGAACCATATGCCAGTAGCAACCCCAAGCCCATCCCCACAATTGGGACAATCAAATCTGTTTCCATCTGTCTCCTGGGAGGCACCACTGCTCTAGAGATACATGTTTGTCACCAGAGTCTCTCAGCAACAAATACCCATTTGGATTTTCTGATGTTTCCTATAAACATCTCTAGAAGTAGCTTTTGTCCTCCAAACCAGAGAAAAGTCATATACACCCAAGATCATTTTGAATGTGATATTGTGACCTGTAGCATTGAATTCAACAATCTGAGTTTGTTCTGGAACTTTTAAAATCAGCTCTACAGTGATCTTGAGTATGTTGTAGAAATGTTTATTATTTTCAACTGACTTGTTCTCATCTCTGTGTAATAGCCAAACCAATACATTGTATATAACCTTCTAATGAATAAACAAGTTTGAGCAATAAATAATTGCCATTTTCTGTTACTGTCTAGTTATGCAATCTATCCATCTACCCACCAGCCATCCATTCTTTCTCTGATCCAGCCATACATTTATCACAGTAAAACCTGCCATGCTTTCAATACTCACTGAGTTATGCAGGTGAAAATCAGAGGGCCAGCCAAAGAGTTTAATCTATGTAGCTCTGTTTGGCAATGCATCTGGGAATGCACTCTTATCCATAAATAATCCCACACCAGGCCAGCTGTGAGCTTTATACACTACACCAACCAGCCTAGAATGGTTTCATTGTTAAGTAGTCAATCCATTGCTACATCAATGCTCCAACACCCAACCAACTTCAGGCTAGAAAACTCTTGAGGCCAGTGGAACCTAGGAATCACAATTTAATTTTGAAACATGCTTGATGGATATGCAAAGTAGGAGTCAAAAATGTAATAAAGATTCTAAAAATGAGGACTTGCCTAAACCACTCAGGTATAGTTTGGTTGTGCTTTACTCTTGTTTTTCCTTTTGTCCATCATCTAAAAGTGGAGGAGGAGAGGCCATAAAGCTAAACGGTCCTCCACAAGGGACAAGGGACTGTGGTTTCGCACTTCACGGTGTTGTATCTGAAAGATAACACAGCTTCTGTAGCTTAGGGGTCAGGTTCTCATAATGATTCCTGTAAGCCATCTTTCTAGGGGTTAATTAAGTAAACTGAATCCTAGAAGGTTTTATTAACAGAACTGACACTATAAAGTGGCGCCAGGAGCATCTGCCATGACATGAATCCTCTCAAAGTGAAACACATCCAACTACCCAGCACCTCTTCCCAGTGCTCGCCCATTCACTGCCAGCATCCCAGAGGTTTGCTGCAGCTTCAGGCCTCTGGAAGTGAGGTCACTAGACTCACATCAACATACCTAATTTTACGCTCACGTTATTTAAGTTTTTAATACAGCACAGGGCTTTTTTTTTTCAGGTGTTAATAGAAAAATCAATTTTAAGTCACAACAGCTGTGATCATTTTAAATATCACAGCTGTCATAGGCTGAAAATAACCAATTTGAGCACACATATTTCTGTTGCAAATACAACAAAATGAAAATATGATGGAATGTTATCTTCAGCTCCCGCTGAAGCAGACTGTCGAATACAATGGCAGAGAACTTGCTTTAATTTATAAAATCAGGCTTCCATTTCATTGCTGACCTAACCAACAGATGGCTCAAAAGAACAGGGAGGAGCATGGGTTTTAAGAAGTAGCCCTATGGCAACTGCCGAACATGTTTAATTATGGAAATAGTATTAACTTTGGAAGGGACTAGGCTAAATAGTCGATATCAAATTGAGAGTTCATTTATGTAAACATTTTGCTATGAAGACGGGGAGATTAAGTGGGATCCATGCTGCACATTAAGTGCTATTAAAGCCGGGAAGTTTCAATTATTATAGGACAAAGTCTAAACTCCTGTGAATTGGTGGTAACTACTGTCTTTCAGGAAGCAATGTCATTTCACCCACATCTTTACAAGCTTTAACTAGCCACAGCAGGAGCCAATATACTTCCTTCCCTCTCAATACAAAGGCAATGCCAGTACCTCTCAAAGAATAGGATGGCATTCTTCAAGAATATATAAAATAGAATAAAATAAAATAAAGGACAAAGATTCAGCATTAAGGAGCCCACCATGTGCACAAAGTTGAAGTTGGTTTGCATGAACTGTATGGTGAGAAATAAGTACTCTCAAAAGTCTAGAATTCTATTAGCAAATACTGCCATCTCTGCTGCAGAGAAACGTAACTCATGTTGGGAAGATGATACTCCAGATTAAGAGCAGAAGGAAACAGGGAAAAGGCCCAACCTTCAAGCAAAGCATTGGCAATGTTACATAACTCGAATTTTACAGAAATTTCTGCAGGTCTTTCTAACCTCCTGGCAGATGCATAATCAGTAAATAAAAATCTCAAGTACTCCTTCCAGATCTTAGAGATGCCCAGTATAAGACTGAAGAGCTGGCCATATCCCACTGAACAACTTCTACTAAAAGTCTGACCTTCCATACTCCCTAGGGAGGTTCAATGCTTCAGGTACGGGAAGCCTTGCAGTCCTTTATTATTTGCATACTAATTCCAAAGCTACAAGAAATACGTTGTAGTTGCTTAATCACAACACATACAAAGGCACTACAAAGTGAAACCACACTTGTTAAACATTTATCCCAACCCCCACATCACACAAAGAAAGCCTAAGAAAAACGCCATCCACCCTGCTCAGAACGGCTAGGCTCTTCTGAATTGTAATAGCAGGTGCAGAAATAATAATGTGCTGGCCAATCAACTTTTTTTCCCTCTGATTTGTCAGTTTATCTTAATAATGCCATTAGGGATGTAAACATTTCTGCAATTTATATTGAAAAGTCAATAAAATAATGGGGTGCAGAATTTATCCTTTTTAATTTTTTTAAGTAATACATTTGATTATTTTAATCACGTCAGTACTTAACTGGATGGAGTTTAAATATGCATGTAACATCTATTTAATTTGCTTTATTCGCTAGAAATATACTATTGAGTAATACAGTGTTATACTCCTTACTGAAAAAAAAAGCACATAATTTAGGGAGAAAGGGAGTCAAGAACATATTTCTATTTTGCTCTTTTCCTGGAGGTGGGAATCTAGGGCCTTCCAAGTGGCTTCTATTATGAATATTTTCAAATGGAAACCAAAGGGGTGAGAACCCAAAAAGAGGTAAGACTCCACGACAGCCTCACTAGATGGCTGACAATAAAAACAAGGGGTGTTTCCACACTGTGGGCAAACTTTATTGGGCTCCAGTAATAGGGCTGTGGTTGGTAAATGCATCAAGTATTTTTAAAATGGTGTGTGAGCTTTTCCCAACACAGCAATTCCCACTTGAACAGGATCATTATTGGTGTAGTCATTCAGTACTTTATAATTCTCACCCTTAGGTTTGTGGAGGTGAAAAAGCCAAGTCAAATGTTAGCCACCATTGTTAACATCCCCTGTTCATTTTCAGGTCAGCTACAATGGAAGCAGCTGGGATTCAACTCTTCCCCAATCGGTCCCACCAATTACCTCAATGTGCCCTCTCTCAAAATGAGTGTAATTTGGCCTGGAGGAAGGCACAGCTCTAGGTCCCTGGGGGGTGCCAAGCAAATCCTGCATTTTTTTTTTCCAGTGAAGTTGAAATCTGACCATCACATCAATGTGCTCACACTTCCTATGTCCCAGGTGTTTTAGCTTAATCTCTAACCCAACTTGGGGAGAAGAGACAGAGCTTTGAAGCAAGATTCTCTCTCAAACAGAAAGTTATCGATACAGTGCTCCCTCCCATGTCGTTTGGAATAAGATGCTGTGCTTCCTTAAGAAAAGAGGGAGTATTTGAGTAAAACTGTGAAGGCAATAAAGGCAGCCTGGAATTTAAGGCAACATTATCAGAAAACTGGAACTTTAATATTCTAAGTAGAGTATGGCACTGTAACATAAACACACCTGCGAATACTAGTTTGCAAGTCAGAGATCTCTAGCCCTTCAAAGAAAAAAGCCTAAAGAGGCTTCTCCAAGTACCTCCAACTTCCAAAAGGGAGGGAAATCAGCTTTAAAGAACTGCTCTTCACAAGAAAACATCACTTTGCTCAATAAAATGTAACAATTATCTATACTGTTTCCCTTACATGATAGGATAAAGGGAGAACACATTTCTATGAGTTATTTTCTATTTAAAAATATTTTAAACTCTGCAGGGATTTCAATGTTCTAAAAACTCCAGGAGCAACTTTCAGCTTCACTTCACTCTACAAAATGTGATTCTTTTCTTAAAATGTCTCCATCACCTTTTGCACTGTTTGTTTGTTTTCTGGAGTACACAGATCATTGTTGTAAGACCCTGTCACTCTGGGAACGAGTTCATAAATGGTTTAGGAACAAGCAGGATTTCATTTTTGTCACCATCCATAATTTTTATGACATATAGTTGTGCCTTATGTCACCTTAGAGTTATGTTTGAAAGTATTAAGGGCCAACAATGAATAAATAAAAAATCTAATCAGGCACATAAAACTTGAAAACACTTGCTCTTCCACCATTTTTCATTTATAATGATGCTGAGAAAATGTGTCTTTGTGTAAGTCTGACAATACTGGAGAGGATAAAAAAAAAAAAAAAGCCCCATTACATACTGCATGTGCTGGGAGGCAAGCATGTGGGTTTGCTGTGGGGAGCAAACATATGTTTCCATTGAATTTTCTTCTCAAGGTAAAAGTAACCCCTGATTTGAACAACTTTTAAAATTGTCCCAGCCGTTGTCTAAAAATTGGTATATTTCTCACTGGATGGGAAATTAAGTGGCTTTTGTTCTGTTCACGATGAATCTCCTGATCTCCATGGACATGGCCCACCATAGAGAAAGGGCAGTGCAACATTTCTCACAGTGGCAGAGCTATGACGAAGTTTTGAGGTGGTTTGAGAATGGGCACACACAACATAAGCAATTAGAAAATCTGACAGTCTGCCGTTAAAGGAAGGTAAAAGCCATTTAACCAGTAAGGTATAGGACAAAAACTAATTATCCTCAAGCCTTTATGATGGCTTCTCAATTTCACTTAAAAAGTATGAAGGAGCAACAACAAAACAGACAGTAGGGATTGTACTGTGAACCAAGTACACAGTGGGGCAGAAAGCATGCAATTCTCCAGCGCAATTTCCTGCTGATCAGTTGGAATGGTATTTAAACAGCATCCAGCTAGTTTTTCCCTTGACCATTCCTCTGCCTAGCCCTCTTTTCCCAGCTCCAAAGTCCTTCCACTAACCCCCCCAAAACAATGCCATCACCTAGAACTGGGAGCCGGATGCTTCCCAAGTGTCAAAACATTGAAACCTACCAGAAATCAGGTGTTAAATAAAGCAAACCACATACATATTTTCTTCCCAAGACATCAGCCTCCCAGGAAAAATGTTCAAACTGGCATC
Organism: Cricetulus griseus; assembly: GCF_003668045.3. Taxonomy (NCBI): domain Eukaryota; kingdom Metazoa; phylum Chordata; class Mammalia; order Rodentia; family Cricetidae; genus Cricetulus; species Cricetulus griseus. The sequence continues at coordinate 169,882,536 of NC_048595.1, forward strand.
TGTGAATCTCAAGCAGGATTTTTGGAAATTTTATCAGAGGCAGACCAGCAAGAGGTAGCTAGTTTCTACAATCTCAAGGTTTAACTGTCTGGTGAATATTTACCAGCTTATATCTACAGAACAGAATCAATGTAATTTTTTTTTAAGGAATTAAATACAGACAGAAAAACAATTCTATTGTTATCTTAAAATCACTAAATTAAAATATTCTGCCTGTCAGTAATACCAAATAGCTCACAAAAGCCGAAGTAAGTTTCCAACATGCTTTTTCTTTAATATGCTTTTTTTAGATCAGTAGGCAGCAGAAGAAAAAAAAATAGGTTTGTGATCTAAGCAAATTTTTCTCTGTATTAGCAACTAAACTAACATTTTTAAAATTAAAATGCATTTATATTGGTTACTTTTTATTTATAGTAAGGGTTCTGAAATAGTAATTGTTTAAAATACCTTTTAAAATGTCAACTGCAATTTACATAGTGGATATACTATGGAAAACTTTAAAACCTAGTACTTTTCTGTAGCTGCCCCAACCATTATTTTTTTTAAAGGCCCATATTAAAAATGTACTTAGCAATGTTATTTCTGGTGCTATTAAAATATTAATTATTTTATCTTGCCACTTTCCATGGCAAAAGCATAACAGCTGAATGAAGCTTTCATATCCTACACTTCAGCTTGGAAAATGAGCCTTGCTGACTGTGATTATAGCTTGTGTGTAGGTGAACTGTGTTCCAAGAATGACTGTGAACTGAGAGGTCCGGTTAGTCAGATGTTTCTCTGTTTGGGCGGCCTTCATATCAGAAAAGAGCTTGCCTTCATTTTCGCCTTTGAACTTTCTGAAGATGAAAGCCTGTATAATCTGACCAACGGTTGGAATATAAACATGGCAAGTTCATTCTCATTTGCCTTCTGAGATTTGATGACTTGACAAATAACTATTTCAAAACAACTAGTTTGAAACACGGTTTGAAGCTTGTTAGTATGAAGCAAAAAGAGCAATTAGAATAATCACAGGTTTCTCTGTACGGCTTAACACATGCACACGCTGGCGAGAGCCGATGGTGTGATCTGAAATTACCAGTAGGAAGAAATTTTGCCACTTTTGTTTTCAATTTCTTTTGCCAGAATTTTATCTATGTGGAATTGCCATATTTTGGGATATTTTAAGCTATATGGAATTTGACCAAATAATTACTCATTAAAATTTGAATTCGGTGAGCACATAAACCATTAGGAAAAAAAATTAGGGCTAGAACTATTGCTTCCCCCCCCCCCCTCTGGTAGGCCAGGTAATAGCCAGTACTTCTCATGGCCCAAATGAGGACAGACAGTGGCACAATTTGACATAAGTTTTAGATAATAACATTTAAAAGAAACACTTCTCTGCTAGAAACATTTCTTCAATACTTGAAGAATAATGCCTTCAAATTTTCATTTAGCTGAGATTGGGATTCACTTACATACAAGGCAATAATTCACAGGGGAAAGGAAAATCACACACAAAAAATTACTTGGCCAAGTTCACTGACCTCTCCCCTGGGGTGAACTGAGTTTTACAAACACGTTTCCTTTAGACTCAGAATTTATTCTTTGGTAGCTCTTGGGTTAGGATTATTTAAGGTCTGATTTTTATGAAGTCCGCACTTCAGGAGAAATCACTGTACTACATGCAATTGAAGCAATTTGAACATAGTAACAGGGAAATTTTCTATCTCAAGGTAACTGAGTACATTGACATTTTCCTTTGTCTATCCCAAAATATCACTGATTTAAAGTGTTTCTCTTGCTAGGAAGTGGAAGAAAAACAGGTTTTACAATCCTTGTGTTTGCTGCTTCAAAAAGAAGACAATCATAACTTTCATGCTGCTGAGTATTCTTGATGCAACCTAAAAATCACAGTGTTTGGGGATGATTTTCCATTTTTCTTCTTTTGTTTATTCACAGGGAAAAACCTGCTTCCTCTACCCTCTCTCAGTTCAGAGAGTTCAAACTGAATTTAAACAAGTAATTGACTTGTCACTGGGGAAAAAAAAGAAGGAATTCAGTACTAGCTTGTCTTCAGAGGAAAACCCGAACCACAGAGATGGCCAGGCAAAACAGTTCAGGTAGAAATGCACAGTGCGCTCTCTCTCTCTCTCTCTCTCTCTCTCTCTCTCTCTCTCTCTCTCTCTCTCACACACACACACACACACACACACACACACACACAGGACACACAAATAGTGAGACCTCAGAC